>NC_000068.7:171036849-171044349 GCF_000001635.26 Mus musculus
CTCTCCAGCTCCACACCTTGTATTTTGAGGCAGTATTTTTTTAGGGTCTAAAGTCAAGAAACAGGCTAAGTTGGCCAGCCTGTGAACCCCAGGGATCCACCTGTCCCTGATTCCCTAGGGCTGGAATAACAAGTTCTTAACAACATTCCAGGTTTTTTTGTTTATTTGTTTTGTTTTTTTTTGTTTGTTTTTTGTTTTTTTAACAGTGAATTGAGGGAATTGAGTCTTTTTCTTGCAAAGAGAACATTTAACTGGGTTTTCTCACTAGCCTGAAATTTACATTTCTGAATTTCTGATAGGGGGTTTTCCTCTTTTGACCTTGGAAGTGGGCTTTGAAAGAGCACTCTGAGACACTGTCACCTGAAGACCTAGTCCCTTTGACATCCCATTCTTGGCCACCGGCACAGAACCTCTTGAGTCACTCACTGGCTCTGAGGTCATTGTCACAGAGGCACAAGACGGTGGCATATCAAAGGAGATATTTTTGTCCAATTTCTTCATTTTGCAGAAAAATAATTGATCTTATTTGTCAAAGGTTTTCATTAATTGTTAAGTGACACAAGCTAATTGAGACTGGAATAGAAAAAGAAAAATTTAAAAGCAGCATTTAGGAAAGATGTTGATCTGTGTTAAGTTTGGGTGGTTGATAGATTCGGGGCTCACCCGATGCCCCCGGAATCATCTCTATCTGCTACTCTCTCCTTCCCATCCCCTCCTTTTCCTTCCCTTCCCCTCATTCTAGCTCATCGATCATCTGAAGATCAGCTTTGCTTTCTGCTGGCTTTACTTAAATTGGAACAGCTTTACTCATGGTGACCCAACCAAGCTTGATGCCCTTAGACAAACAGCCATGTATGTGGCACACACTGGGAAGAATTCTAAAGCTACTTTTCTTGTTGCTGTGGTAAAATACCTGGCAGAGCAGCTTCTGGAAGGAAGGCTTCATACCAGAGTGTGAGGTGCAGTCCATCACTGCAGGGGAGGGATGGCGGTGGCTTCATCATATTGTGTCTGTTGTCAGGAGGGAGGGGAGAGGGAGGGCGGGAGAGAGGGAGACAGACAGAGACAAAGATATGCAGAGACACAGAGAAGATGAGAATATCTCTTAAAAGACTCTAATAAATAAAACTGACATGGAAGATTGAACGTCTCATATCTCCTGTCTCTTCTGAAGCTGATAGCTCCATTGAAAGCTGAAGGACCACACAGAGATGAAAACTAACTCTCTCTCTCTCTCTCTCTCTCTCTCTCTCTCTCTCTCTCCCTCCCTCCCTCCCTCCCTCTCTCTCTCTCTCTCTCTCTCTCTCTCTCTCTCTCTCTAAAATGGACATTTCTTATCAGAACTAATAATAACAATGCTAAGTAACATTATCAAGACCTAATAATTATGTTTATTATATGCCGGGTGCTTTCTAAGTACAGAATATCTATCTCTCTAGTCTTCAAAGGTTACATATTGTGGTTTTTGGCCTCTAAGAAGACAAGTCATGCAGAAATCGCCTGTGGTTATGTTTTTAAAGTCAATGGTATATGTAAGACCCATCATCTTTCAGTGTATATTTATTTATTTAACCAGTGATTTATGTGGCCCTCACTAGGACCAGAGTTCCTTTCCTGGCAGTGTCAAGAAATGAAGACCCATAACTTCACAGCCCAGAGTAGGACTGAGAGAGACTATGTTAATTTGCTTTCTGTCGCCATAACAAATATGTAATAATTACACTATAGCCAACAAAGGCTTGGTTTGGCTTCTGTAATTTTGAGGTTTGCATTGATTGATTGTCCCATGACTTTGAGGCCATGAGAGACAGGGTGGGACAAGTCTGCTCACCTCAGAGCTATGGACAAGGAGACAGCGAGACTCCCCCGCTGCCTTCTGGTTTTGAGACAGCCTCACTATGTAGCCCTGACTGGCACAGAGCTCACAATGTAGGCCAGGCTGGCCTGTGCCTCCTGTGTGTTGGGAGTAAAGGTGTGTGCCACCATGTCCATCTTCCTACACAACCCTTTAACGAAAGCCCTCAGTGACCGTAGGGCTCCCCACTAGTCTCCTGTTAAGGTCCCACCCTCCCTAGGGTGCCTCCCTGGGAAGGAGCTTCTGCTCTGTGGGGCTTTGGGGTCGTCCAATATACAACTTAGCGCACAGACAGCACACGGTACACCCAAATTCCATCTGATATCTACCCATTGAATACATAGCCTAGCATCTGGCTCTGTAGTGGAGCACTTGCGTAACAAGCACACGACCCTGGGTTTGATCTGAGAGAGAGAGAGAGAGAGAGGAAGATAATTTGTTCCCTTTTTGTTATTTAATATAAAAATGAGGTCTCAGTGAATAGCTTTATCACAACAAAAATTGTGCAAAATGTCAGTAATTGTTCATCAAAGGAGGCCCAGTTGTTTAAGAAATTAGGCCTTTTATCCTTTCCTAGAACTGATTCTTGATAAACTGAAGAGGAAGCCGAAGGTGAGAGAGGAGAATGCTCGAAGAATGTTTGTCCAGAACAGATGAAGAACAAATAATTCTAACGTTAATGGAAAATAAAAGGGAGGTCATACTTTCATTTTTTTTCCTCTGATTTATGGCAAACTTAAAAGATACTCAAAGAAAGCCTTAGGATTTGCTCATCATAACTTACAGATGGTGTGTGTGTGTGTGTGTGTGTGTATGTGTGTGTGTGTCTGTCTGTCTGTCTGTCTGTGTTTCAGATTTGTGAAGGTTTATGAAGGGCATTTCCCTAATTTTAACTAGAACTTTCTCAGTACCAGTTTGGGATTTTATACCTACTCAGAGGACTTCATTTAAAACCTTAATCTTGGCTGTCTCTCAGTTAAAGCACTTGAACACCTTGGCTCATTAACAAGATACTAGAAGCTTTGTTTCTGCACACATTGGCCACTCTGCCCCATACAGCTGTTCTGAAAAAGTTAGTGTGTATTAATAGCCAATTTCACAAGAGGGTAATTAGCAGATAACTCAAAAAAAGAGCTTTGATTCCAATCAGAAACCCCACAGGGTGCTACTTAAAAGATACCCAGAGATCCACATTGTATTAGAAAGCATGGATATGCTTGACAAATATCTGAAAATCAAAGTCAAACTCATATTGAAAAAAAATTTTCCCAAGACAGAAAATTGAGTTTATTTATTTTTCAGCTTTTATCAACATGTCCGAATAGCTTCTCTAATGTGTAACTTACCTCAGCCTCACAGACAGGGGGCCTTACTCAGGAGATGTCCATTATTAGGTCTAGTGAAGGGACAAGGAGACATTCTTTCAAATTTCTCAGAAATGAGACTTTGAAGGCCAATGAAGTCTAATGCACATGGGTAATTATGCTGAGGGCTTTTGAAAGCATTTGGTACTCAGGACTTGAACCAGAAACCAGAGTCTGTAAATGAACAGCCTCTGAATTTTCTAGTGGGTTCCTTAGAGGTGGCTGCGGCTTTTCTCATGGTTATTTGTCATAAATGATTGTCATGTGTCTGGGTCCCTGTTGGATGTGTCGTGAGAGACAGCTGGAGCTGCAGAATAACCTGGGATAACTCAAGGAAGACAGCGGCCACTGCTCGGTTTGCTCCAGCTGTGACATTAATTCTGGTCAGATTCAGAGCTGTGGAGGCAGCAGGTGTCAGGGAGAGGCTGTCTCCTGTGTTTGTTCTGTTTTTCCCTTCTCTGCACATTTCCAGGGTTACGGGCCTAAAGTTAATGCACAATGGAATTATGGAAATGTGCTCTCTGCAAGAGAATGTAAGGCATCTTTCTGAAGGTTTTAGACTTTCCCCTCTCTTGGACCCAAAAACGTAGCTTTTGCATTTTTTAACATGTTGAGCAGAGTCACAAAAGGCCTGATGGTTCTGAAGTTTAAGGGATAATGTGCAATTTCCAGTCCTTTCTCACTCGACACTTGATGCTTGAACACTGTGCAACCAGGAAAGAGTAAAAATCAAATTAAACTGGATACTCACAGGGTCCTAAATTATGAGATTGGGCTTTGAGAATCAGAGTGAATACCCAAATATGCAGACACTTCTACAAAATCAGTGTTTGCCACAGAAGTGGATGCTCACAGTCAGCTAATGGATGGATCACAGGGCTCCCAATGGAGGAGCTAGAGAAAGTACCCAAGGAGCTAAAGGGATCTTCAACCCTATAGGTGGAACAACATTATGAACTAACCAGTACCCCTGAGCTCTTGACTCTAGCTGCATATGTATCAAAAGATGGCCTAGTCGGCCATCACTGGAAAGAGAGGCCCATTGGACACGCAGACTTTGTGTGCCCCGGTACAGGGGAACGCCAGGGCCAAAGGGGGGGAGTGGGTGGGTAGGGGAGTGGGGGTGGGTGGGTAAGGGGGACTTTTGGTATAGCATTGGAAATGTAAATGAGCTAAATACCTAATAAAAAAAAAAAAAAAAAAAAAAAAGAAAAAAAATCAGTGTTTGCCATTTAAATGGTCTATAATAATTATATATATATATATATATATATATGCATATATATATATACACACATACGCATATATATGTCATACAGGTTTTGCATGTATTTGTTATATATGTGTACATATATGTCAAGAACAATGCAATATACAAATATGTGGACATTGTTTCCTGACAAGCGGTTTTTGCTATTGAAGTAGAACACACCACACACACACACACACACACATATTAAGCAACATCCTTTTCCATATGCTAAGTGTCTACATTAGGGCCCAGCACATTAAGTAACATAATGGCAGTGAAGATGATAGTGACACTTTGAGTCGTACATTTGAAACATGTATGTCGATGCTGCACTCACTTAGCCATGCACTGGTTGTCGGCAGCCAACTTTCTCCCCAGCTGTGGTCACACTGATGGCAGCAGGAGCATTAGCCCCCCCCCTTCAGTTCAGTCCTGGACACGTACACAATCTGCTTCTTTTTGGTTTCTTTAGCACTCTGGGCTCTGGCTGAGACAGCACCCGGAGTCACAGTGAAGGTCACCTTGCAGGAGACATGGATCTCTAGGGAGATAGAACATGCTAAATCAAAGGCAAAATCTCAGGAGTTGCAGCGGGGAGCTCAAAGGTCACTCGAGGTTTCTCGTAGGCCTTGGGGTGATTAGGTTCAGGTACACTCAACGGGGGCCTTCATTGCCTCATGCCTCCGGCATCTCTCCTTTCCCCAACCAACTTGGTGTCTTTGAGTTCCTGTCTCTTTGTTGCACTGGAGAGATTTAACTCTCCAATGGCCTACTTCTCAAACCTTTAAAAAAAATCTAAGGTTTTACATTTGGGGATACCCAATGGGGGAGGGGGGATAATTTCAGAGAGGCGGAAAGAAACTTCCAAGCCAGCCAGAAGCCGGTTGCTTTTTAAAAATATATCCTGTACCATGGGATGCAGCAGCCACTGCCAGTGAAGCAGCTGGGTGTTAGAGAGTTACCCTTCGGTGGTGACACAGCGAGGAGTAAGGTAATACAGTGCACCGCTGAGTCTGGCCAGGATGGGCTGCTCTAGGCCTGCACAGCAGCTGGAGACCTGCCAGTCAGTCTCCTGCACAGGGACCAGAGAGATGGGCCAGCGGTAAAGAGCAACGGCTGCTCCTCCCGAGGACTCGGGTTTGGTTCCCAGCACCCACATGGCAGTTCACACTCTCTTGCACGTTCATCTTAAGAAGAACTGGGGCCATTATTCAAGACAGTCATTGAGGGGTTGATAACTGAGAAGAAATAAGACCTGATTGAGGCTTTTTTTTTTTTTTTAGCTTGTCTTTCCTTCACTCTTGTCTGATGGTTGCTTGCTTGCTTTGTTGAAATAGTGTCTCACCATGCAGCCCTGACTAACTTTGAACTTGTAGGATCCTCCTGTCTGAAACATTCAATTCCTGAGATTGCAAGTGTTCACTACAACACCTGGCTTTTACATGTATTTTTAGTTTGTATGTAGACATGTTTGCCTGCATTAGGTCACTAGATCTTTGGAACTAGAATTACTGGTGGTTATAAACTACTGTGTGCTGCAGAGAACCAAATTCAGGCCTTCTACAAAGCAGCCAGCGCCACACCAGCTCTCTAGCCTTTCTAGAATCATTAGGTCTTTGATTAAAATGAAAAACCGCATCACACACACACACACACACACACACACACACACACACACACAAACACACGCGTGTGTGTGTGTGATTAGCATTAATGTACTATTTAATTTTGTTTCTGTTATTGTGAAGGAAACTGTAATTTATTTTGCTTTGCTTCTGGAGTAGATGGGTGATGCTCCTGGGTGGTTTAATTGACACATGGAAGAAGTAACAACAGTCAGGAGACTGCGGCTGACCAGTTCTTAATTGATACATTGAAGATGTTCTATGTCATAATGAGGAAATACGGAAGAACTGAAAGTGGCAGGAGGCAGGGTATCCTGTGGCAGTGCACACCTGTAATGCTAGTGCGAAGACTGGTGACTTTGAGGCTACCCTGGGGTATCTAGTGAGTTCTAAGGTAGCCTGGGCTACATGGAGAAACCCTGACTTCCAAAACCAGCAAAAAGAGAATGAAGAAAAGGAAGAAACGAAGGAAAGGAAGGAAGAAGGTAAGAGAGGAGATAAAGGGAGTAGGGATGAAGCTGAAGGTTGCCAGTGGGTTCAGAAGCAAGGAGCCTGACTACAACCTTAAGTCCTTTCTCTTCCTCACCTTGAAACTCAGGCCTCTCTTGTTGACCCCTAAGGCTGACCTCTGACATCTCCTTTAAGATAGACCTAGACCGTTTTCATAGTAGGCAATGTAATGTGTCTATCACCTTTGGTTTTTTATATGACCATTTCAGGAACATCTTTTCTGTCTCATTCTTTCTTGTTGAGATTATTTGGTTATTATTTTGCGTTTATCAGCACCTTCACACAGCCCCCTGCAGAAGTGAAGGAGGAGGAGAGCTCCCTCTAGCGGCTGCAGATGTGGGGCAGAAGGAAGCTTTTGGCTTGGCTGCTTGTTGCATCTTAGCAACTGGCAGGAAAGAGCTAGTTTATACCAGAAGTGGGGGCAGACTATAGCTCTCAAGACCCACTGGACAGAGACCTGTTAGCCTAACTGCACTCCCTGAAGGTTTCTCAGGTCTCCCAAAATAGCACTGTCAAAGGGAACCAAGTGTTTAAATACAGGAGCTTGTGAGGGCATAGTTCACATTAAACTGTCCCTGACTAAGCTTGACCTCCCACCCTGGCAGCCGGGGCCCTGGAACGGGGTGTTAAAGTGTCAGAGTCTTTAAGAGACTGAGCACACTGGGTGGAAATGAAGCCAGAGAACTTCTCACTTCTGTAGAGCCACAGAAACTCCGGAGGGAGTTCTAGCTTTAATGTGGCCACATTAACGCTCAGGGTGTGTTGGTAGAGCAGCGTGACTACTCATCCTTGCCCCCGTTGATCACAGTGGTTCCGTTTCTGCTTCTCTGGGACTTCACCACTAGCAAACAGGTTGGCTGCCTGACTCACGGGCTTTTTTTTGTGAACGTATAA
>NC_000068.7:171349349-171499349 GCF_000001635.26 Mus musculus
CTAAAAATAGCAAGTCTTCTTTATAAGCGTAATTATTATTCCATTGTGTGTATAGTCTAATATGTTGTCACTTGTCTGTCAATGAACAATTATATTATTTTCACATCTTGGGTCTGCTGAATAAGACTGTAATGACCATGGATGGGCACACACATATGTATATCTAAGGAGTTCACCTAATAGCCTTTGTGTACCCACACAGAAAACAGATTTGTCATTTTTTTTATAGTTTTGATTTTTATTTTTTTCAAACATCTCCAAAATTTTTCATTAGAAGATACCAGCTGACAGTTTCAGAAAACTGTTTCATGATTTCACTTGTTGTATTTTTCATACCAACATTTATTATCACTTCTCTTTTTTTATTTAGGTGTCAGTGGGATGGGCATGGGAGCAAGGATGCCAGATGACAGCCTTCGGTGTTGGCCCTCACTCTTCGCCTTGTTTGAGACACGGGATCTTGCTATTCATTATTGCAAATGTCAGATCACCTGGCCCATGAGCCTCTAGGGATCTTTTGGACTCTGTCTCCCATCTCCTTCTAGGACAATTGGGTTGGCAGAAGTAGGCTGCCTCATTTGGATCTGAATTTCAGCTTTATCCACTGAGGCCCCTTCCCAGCCTCTGTTCCTAGTGGTGGAAGGGCACACTTATTCTGATTTTGGCTTTCAATTTCCTGAACTACAAAGGTCTACCACTAGTGAATACTTGTAAAGACGCCTTTGGACCATTTGTGTATCAGGGTTGGAAAAATATCTTCTTAGGTTTCTTGTCTATCACGCTGTTTCATCAAATTAATTCCCTCTTTGTTATGTTTATGAATAACTTAAACATTGTGGATGCTAAACCTTTACCAAGTGCATAGCTTTAAATATTTTCTTCTGATCAACAACTTGCTTTATTTATTTATTTATTTATTTATTTATTTATTTATTTGGCGTTTCCCCTTTGTTGGGCAGGGACATTTTGGTGTTTCGTAAAATACCTTTGTTATTTTAGGTTTTGTTGCCTGAACTTTTGGTGTAGTGGGCAACAAAGTATCACAGAGATAAATATCATGAAATTTCCCCCACTTTTATGAGTTTTGTAATTTCAGGTTCTACTTTAAAACTTTAATCTATTCTGAGTTGATTTTATGCATGATATTAGATAAGGGTCCAATTTCCTTTCGGCATGTGAGTGTACAGTTTTCCAAACAAGATGGATTGATGGAAGCGTCTCTTTCCCATTGTGCCTTCTTGCTGTCCTTGTAAAAGAATGTGCAACCGTGCCTATATCTGTATCAAGAATCTGTGCTTTATCTTAGTGGCCCATGTGTCTGTTTTACACCCCACAATTATAATTTTCTTTACTAACTGCAACTTTTAGCATAATTTGAAAGCAAAATACCTGATGGATATTTTCTCCTTTTCCTTCACGGTATTTCATAGTTCACAAAGTTTAGAGTAGTTTGCATCTTTAGGTGAAAATACCATTGGGCTTTTGATAGTATTTTTCTGATTCTCCATAATGCTTCCATTGGTAGAGATATTTTTAGAATATTAATTATAGCAATTAATTATTGCAGTGTTATGTTAATGAGCACAAACATGTTTTCCCACTTATATATACATATACATATGCACATATACATATCAGACTTTGATACAGATTTTATAGGTTTCAGAATGCAAGTCTTTCCTGCCTCAGTTTCCTCTTCAGTCATAAAAATTCTGTCCCTAAGTTTGCTCAGAAATACTTTACTCTTTTTGATATAGTAGTGAGATTGCATTTTTGTGTTCTTTTTTGGACACATTTTAATGTAAAAAACAACAACAACAACAAAACCCACACAACTGCTTTTCTGCATTTAGTGCCTCTATCCTGGGACTTGACCACATTTACTAGAATTTTTTGGTTAGAGTTTTTATGTTTTATAGTGGTAGAGAGATAGAACAGTAGTGTGGTTGTTCCTGCAGGGAACCTGAGTTCAGATCCCAGTCCTTGCATTATGGACTTAAAACCATCCAATTCTTGCTGCATGGGACTTTTAGCCTCTTTCTGGTTGCAGAAGGTACTGCACTCACACCAATCTCCATATAGAGACACATACACATATCTCCACATAGGGACACATACACATATATCTCCACATGGGACACATGCACATATATCTCCACATAGGGACACATACACATATCTCCACATAGAGACACATACACATATGTCCACATAGAGACACATACACATATATCCACATAGAGACACATACACATATCTCCACATAGGGACACATACAGATACACAGTTAAAAGTAAAAGTACAAATCAAACGAGGCCTAGAGAGGTGGCTCAGTAGTTAAGCACACTAGTTGCTCTTGCAGAAGACCCAGGGATGTTTTGTAGCACCCACACGGCAGCTCACAAACACCTGCAGCTACAGTTCCTTGGGATCCAATGCCCCCTCCTGTCCTCCAAAGGCTCCTTTATTGCTCGGGGCCCACTCCAAGCTTTTAGGGTTCAGAGCTGAGAATGAACAAGAGTTGGGCAAAAGCCAAAAGACTGCTGATCTCCAGCCTTGTAACACTAACAGATTAACAGATGATAGATAGATATGGAAGAGAGATGATAGATAGACAGACAGACAGACAGACAGACAGACAGATAGATAGATAGATAGATAGATATCTTAAAAGGAAATATGATTGCTGTGTGCATAGATGATCGTGTGTTCTACAAGGAGGGGTAGTTTTCCTCAATTTGTATGTTGCATATTTCTTTGTAATGTCTGATTTATATTGTTCCCACTTGAACCCCTAACATTGCAGAGTTGCTGAACAATTCTGTGTCAATTTGTCTGTGTTGACTTTGTTCCTAGCTACAGGCTTCTCAAGGATTTACTCTACTGTATGGAGAGAATTTACTGTATGTTTTTTTTTTTTTGTAGAGAATATATTTTAGATTATGAATGTATATTTAACTTGGCAAAATGTTTTTTCACATCTATACAAGTGATTGGGTGTGTCATCTTTCATTTTGTTTATAAGATACATCATGCTAACTAATTATCACATGTAAACCCCCACCATGTGTGGAAAGCCATGCCGCGAGCAATCGCGTGCATGCCGTGAGCAATCGCCATTATAAGATGGCGCTGGCTTCCACTGCGCCTAACTAGTAAACAAGCCTTATGCGCAAGTGCAAGAGTGAACTCACGCCTAGTCACTGCCAATCTCGCGGCGTAGTAATGGGGTGATGGGCGAGCAATGAATCAGGAGCTGTCACATCACATCAGGTGCTGAAATGTCAAGCTGCGGGCTATATAAGCAGTGCCATTTTCCTGGTTCGGGGTCTTCCCTCCTGAGAAGTAAGCAATAAAAGCTTTGCCGCAGAAGATTCCGGTTGTCCTGAGTGTGTTCTTGCTGGCGGGGACAAAAGCTCGGAATAGCCATGTATTCACAACATAAACTTCAGATGTTCATGGGAAGAGGTTGATACCTTCTTGCATTAGCTTGGTCTGTGCTGTGTTCAGAGTTGTGTGGGAATGTCTATTATAGCTACTACTGAAGTTCTGTCACTAGAACAATTTTGGTCTCATAAAACGGATTTGGAAATGCGCCCCATGGAAGGATCTTTTCTAATTTGTTTTGTGTCATTTCTAAACTTAGAATAAGTTATTTTCTTAGCTCACCTGTTCCTTGATCCAATTTTCCCAAATGTCTTTTCCTGCTCTCAGCGAAAATGACTGCACTACCAGAGAGTAGTCAGACACTAGGAGTCTAAACGAACACAAACAATTAGTTATGCTAATGACAATTACAGAAAAGTGCAGTCCCATTATGCTCTTGTCTGTTTAATGGCAATTTTCAAAATCTAAATATGTTTAAGGGGCATTTACATAGCATGTTTGATTAATTTTAATAGCAATTACCATTACGGAAAACAAATTTGTGAATCTGCTCTATGTGCCCTTCCCAGAAGTGTCAAAAGCTCTTCGTAGGCAAGATTAAGCAGACCCTGTGCTATCTGAAAGTCGCTCATTTATTGTCTGACATAGGGCCCATACAACGTAACCCCAAAGCATTTGGTAGTTCTGTTTGTGACATCTAAATGCCTAGAGTTTTAAATGTCTCCTTTACATTTTTAACGGCCGTCTGTATTTATCAGCCAATGAATGTATCGAAACCACCACCACCAATTCTGCACGGCATTAATTTCAATCCACAGTGCAATTGGTTCAGTCCATATGCGTGGCAAGTGTGTCACATATGCCAGACGCTGGGGTAGTTACTAGAGATGGAAGGAACTCAGGCTTCAAATACGATAACAGAAGTCAGCACTGTACAACAGGGCGGCCTCACTGGGTTATAGCGAAAGTGTTGCCTTGAATAAAGCAGTTATTCTGGAGTATACGAATCAGTATGCGCTTTAAGATGTAATTCATAAAGAAGCTGGTATCCCATGGCTCTGTGGAGGTTAGTCAGATGAAAGGGCAGTGTGGGGGTGGTGTCAGGAGAAGACAGATTGGAGTCAGAGGCGGCCACTGCAAAAGAGTCATTAGGGGCGAAACACAGCATCAGAGGCAATGAAGTAGGACCATGATGTCATGGTCCTAGCTGACCTGGAAAAGTAAACGGATTCTAGAGAAACCAGAACACGTTTCTACAACACCTCTCTAGGAATTTGGTTGAAGAAAGACGCTGGCATAGTGTAACCTAAAAAGATCCCGCAAATTATACAACTCCCATTTACATGGAAGAGTCTCGACAGTACCTCAGATTCTCTGAATTAGAATTTTAGATCGTACTGGGGCATATAAAGTTTGCAATACCAACGGGCCTCTCTTCCCAGTGATGGCCAACTAGGCCATCTTCTCCTACATCTGCAGCTAGATATATGAGCTCTGGGGGGTACCGGTTAGTTCATATTGTTGTTCCACCTATAGGGTTGAAGACCCCTTCAGCTCCTTGGGTGTTTTCTCTAGCTTCTCCATTGGGGGCCCTGTGTTCCATCCAGGAGTGGATGGGTAGGGGAGAAGGGCAGAGGGAGGGTATAGGGAACTTTCGGGATAGCATTTGAAATGTATATAAATAAAATATCTAATAAAAATAAAAAATAAATAAATAAAAAGAATTTTAGATCATATACTGAGTACACATGACAGGCAATCCCAATAATCAGGAAAGCTTGGAGATAATTATTTTTCTGAAAGGAATGAATTATGATGTGCACATTGTTTCCTTTCGAAAACCAGATGTAATGTTTGGAATATATGTATGTATGTATGTATGTATGTATATACATATATATATACCACATGTGTGAAGGTGTCTACAGAGGACACAATGTTAGGCCTCCCACCCCCTGGAGCTGGAGTTATAAGCTATTGTGTGCAAGAATGAGGTTGCCAGTGAATATTGAGAATGAAGAGAAGGACTGGCATCTATCCAGGCAAACTGGGGATGAAGAAATCCCGAGAAAGAAGCAAAAAGATTATGTGTCATTTAAAACTCAGAGTTGCCTTAGCTACTTTTGTATTGATTTGATGAAATATGAGGACCAAGACAGCTTATAAGCAAAAGAATTTAATTTAGGGTTCAGGATTTCAGAAAGTGAGATTCCATGACTATGGTAGTTTGAATAAAAATGGCCCCCATAGGTTCATAAGAAGTGGCTCTGTAAGGAGGTGTGGCCTTGTTGGAAGAAGTACATCACTTGAGGTTTTCAAACACTTAAGCCAGGCCCAGTATCATTCACTCTTTCTGCTGTATGAGGATCCAGGTGTAGAACTCTTGGTTCCCTCTCCAGCATCATGCCTGCCTGTGTGTCACCATGCTTCCTGTCAAGATAATGGACTAAACCTTTGAATGGCGATCCTGCTCCAATTAAATGTCCTTTATAAGAGTTGCCATGGTTACAGTGTCTCTTCACAACAATAAAATCCTAACTAAGACAACATGACCATCAAGGTGGGGAATATGCAGCAGACAGAAAGCATCGGGTGCTAGCTCAGGTACTAGAGTATCAACTGAGTGTCCAAATATTAGGACACAGAAAGCTAATGGCAGTTGGGGTGAGCTCTTGAACCTCAAAATATGCTCCCAGTGACACACTTCCAACAAGGTTGAACCATCAAATCCTTCCCTCAAAATTCCACTAACAGATGAGCCAAGTATTCAAATCTGTGAGCCTATGAGGGACATTCCCACTCAAACTACATCAGTAATCAACTTGGCTGGGTTTAGATAACTGAGGGCACGTACTTTCACACCTGTCTTCCCATGGCCTCTTCATAGAGATTAACTGAGGAGGGACGACCCATTCTGAATGTGGGCTGCACCATCCCTTGGGCTGGGGGGTCCCCAACTGACAAAAGGAGAAAGTGAACTGAGTACCAGTGTTTACGCCCTTCTTCCAGACTGCAGATGTAGACGCCCCGTGACTTCCCTACCAAGAGGACTACTCACTGAAACTGAGCTGAAATACATGCTTGTTCTTTTTATTAATTTTTGTCAGACATTTGGCAACAGCAATGAGAAAAGTAAGTAATACGAAAAAAAAGAACAAAAAAGCAAATGAAGTGTTTGCAAAATGCCGTTTGTCATATCAAGTAATCTGTTTCACAGGAACCCGAGAGCAAGAGGTGTCAGGCCAATGGTGACAACTTCCCAGTGTAGACAGTGAAAGGCACTGAAGAGACATGTAAATTCTTTAAACCTGACTTGGGTAGCATAACCAATTGGAAATGGATTAAGAGTCTTTCTTGCATAAAGCCTGCTATGAAATAACTAGTTTTCCATAAAAGATAACATATACTCGACTGCTAATTAATACTGCAGGTATTTTCAACAGTTCCCATTCGCAAATTCTTGTATTCAAGCTTGATGATGGTTAATGAGTATGGGAGATATTTGGTTTTGTTTCACGTAACTAATCGATCTAAATGTCCTAAAGGAATACAACCTGTTTCTGGCACATGGGTTCCATTTCTTGCTGATGTCACCACCCAGGACCAAAGGATGTTAGCTCATTTCCTCTAAGACTGCCTCCCAGCCACTCATCATGGCTGATCTGCAGGGAATGGGATGGGCTGTCCCCTCACCTGTATGGACCTAAGAATTTACACTGTCACAGAAGCTGGGGATGGCTGGTGACTCCACAATGATCAGCGCCTTCGTTGCGGCTCTGGGCAATTAAGACTACCGTGCAGACCCCAGCCGACTGCCTCCTCGTGACAGTAAATGTCACAGTAAGCAGGTGAGTAGCCTGAGGTGCTGGTTGCAGGTGATACTTGAGGTGGGGGAGAGGGAGGGAGAGAGGCTGCTGAGTCAATGATTCTATAGTATAATAAGGACTTTGATAGATTTGATTTAATGTTTCCCCAGAGTCAACCAAAAATAATTGTTTCCTTGAGCTGTTTGTTTACAGTTCAGATGTTTTATCTGTTTTGGGGAGTGCTAGTTTAGCAATCAAAGAAGCACTGTACAATGTTTGAACAGCACCAAAGAGTATAACAAAATATTATTTTTTACTAATTTATCTTTTGTGTCTAGTCTCTTTATTCCTTGTAAATATTATTGATGTTTCTCTTCTCTTCTCTTCTCTTCTCTTCTCTTCTCTTCTCTTCTCTTCTCTTCTCTTCTCTTCTCTTCTCTTCTCTTCTCTTCTCTTCTCCTCTCCTCTCCTCTCCTCTCCTCTCCCCTCCCCTCCCCTCCCCTCCCCTCCCCTCCCCTCCCCTCCCCTCCCCTCCCCTCCCCTCCCCTCCCCTCCCCTCCCCTTCCCTTCCCTCTCTCTCTCTCTCTCTCTCTCTCTCTCTCTCTGTATGTATGAACATGCATACATGACTCATCTTAGAACAAATGAGAGAAAATCCATAATTTAAGAACTTTCTCCTATCTGAGATCCCTCACAGTCTTATACTTATTTATATCCATATTCTTAGCGTGTAAAGAAGATCCATAAATCCATAATTGTTCTCATTCCTCAGCTGCGGAATATTTAACGATTGCAGGATATTGCAGTAGCAAACCATAACCTGATAAATATTCTAGTACAAGAGTGTTAAAGCACAAATGAGTAAGATGACATCTGGATCCTTTGTGAGTAAACTGTCTTGTTACAGCTTAAGGAGGCGAGCTGTACCTTTCGTGCATCTATGACTCTGAGGTGTAATCACTGTAACTGTACCTGTAATGAAGTCAGGAATGCTCTATAGGGCACAGCTACCCCTTGGATTACTTTTGAGTAACACAAAGACCTATTTGTAATTAACGTTACTTTTTTTTTTTCAAATTTAAAACAGCCACTCATCTGTGGATTAGATATCATACCGTTTTATGTGTCCAGTGTCCTTACTGGGTATGACAATGGATCCACTATGTAGCTGGGGAAATGGACAAGTTGAGAACTTATTTCCCTAATTTTGCATTAAGTGAAGCCATGCTACCAAGATTTAAAAAGGCACTCTATTCAAATTTCACTCCTGAAGTTTTCTGTGCCCACCATTTGCCTACCCTGCCTCCCTTCCCTCCCTCATCTCCATCTTCACACTCTCTGCCTCTAGGTCCCTCTACATCCTTTCCTATGGCCTTCTTCCACCTTCCAAATCCATTGCCCTGGGATCAGAAATGAGCAATATATTTGGTGGACAGAATTATTATAAAAAAAGGGCATACATCTGATCACTGTATAGCACATTAAAATTAACTTCAAATGTGGTGGCTTCCGAAAAAAAAAAAAAATACAGGAAAATAGAATGGAAAAAAAGGTGCCCAGGTAGGACTCTTTACCAAAAGTAATGCACAGACGTTGTAGAAATTCCAAGAGAAACACATTCCTAGTACGACCCACCTACACAATGATCTGGTAGACGAGATGGATGGCTGCGGGCATCTGCTGCTTGTTCTCTTAGCTATTTAGGTCCCAGCCACTTCACTGATCTACACTGTGCTGTGTCAGCTGACTCTTGCTCCCACAGTACTCCAAGAAAAGCATGAAAGAAAAACCATGTGGCCACAACATTAGTTATGTTAGTTGAAGAACAAGTTTGCATAAAGCAGAAGTGAAACTGTCTTCTTGAGTTACTGTGTGGCCATTTTATATACAAACTGTAGAGTGCTGAATGGGAAGAGATGTTGATTTAGAGTCTGGCGAGGACACACAGACAGCAAAGCTGGAAGACGTGAAGATCTTGGGATGCTGCAAGCGTCTGAGTCAGGCATCCATCAGCCAATGCATGCTCTCCTACTGCCTCATTGAGAGGCAAGCAAACTGAAACTAAACTCACTTGTCTCTGTATGCATCATCCCGAGATATAGGCATGAATCACCCAAGAGGTTCTCCAATGAACAGCAGTAAGTTTCCTTTCAGTTATATAAAGTTGAAAACAATACTTAGAATACTGTACATGCTGGGGTGTGGGCAGAAGGAAGGAATGAATTAAGGAATTTTAACAGTAGTCTTCTATCCTTGAGAAATATACCAAGGGAGACATGTATGGGAAAGGTGTAGCGAGAGAATGTGTTATTGTATAGATAAGACAGAGGGTATATGAAAGCCAAGAGTGGATAAATTAGAGAGAGATAAAGAGAACAAGAGGGAGAGACAGAGACAGAGAAAGAGACAAAGACAGACAGACAGACAGACACACACACAAAATAGACAGACACATACATGACAGACAGACAGACAGACAGACAGACAGACAGACAGGCAGGCAGGCAGGCAGGCAGAAGATGGTGAATATAATCCATTCATCTTCTAAAACAATAGGTCTTAGATGAAGCATCTTGCCCCCTGCTCTCTTGTCTGCAGCATCTCTGCCATGCTAACTGCTGTGAGAAGATACCACACTGAGGTTTCCTGTTCATCTCCGTGCCCCACCACACTCAGAAATCTTCCTCTAACAATTAATCTTTTGACCACCGCGTAAAGAGATGAGTTTCATAGTGACATTACTGTGCATATAGAAAGAAGTCAGTTTTACATTTCGAGCATTGGAGCTCCTGTTGATTCTTGGAATGTAGGGTTGGTGCTGCACGTGGAGATTGCAGTTAGGAAGTTACCAACCTCACAAGAACATGCTAATCCTCCCATCGGGCTGCTTAGCTGGAGTCTGTCACGCTCTGACCTCTACTGACTCCATCTTCAAAGCTTCCATTCCCAAGCCGCCTAAACAGCATAATCTTAAACCTAGTGGACGGAATTTATCTAGAACTTTCTGAGTCACAAACCTTCAAAACTCTATAGTCATTCTAACATTTAATTAATCAGCACGTTTTTCATGTATCCCATCTCAAACGGTCTCATCACCGTCAAGGGAAACTCAGAGTAAAGCCTGCTGCTACAGAAGCTATAAATTCATTAGCTCTATAGTTTGGAAAGCCTTCATATTTCAACCCACAATAAATCCAGTTGTACATTTTGGTGATAAACATCACACTTTAAATACATAGCGTAAGTCTGGGATTTAATTTTTCAACAGCTTTGAACATTAATTTATGTCACCCTCAAAGAACAGCAGTAGCTTCCTGTGTCTGTATAGGTGCTTAAACTGGAAATCATCTTTACCCATCCCTCAAAACAGGCACTCCACCAAGCATTGTGTGCACATGTGCTTGAACACTAAAGGAACGCAGAAATCAATCCATCCATGTTACTTTAGATTCTCAATAGAATGGGTGGGAAGGAAACACTCTTGATGGCTCGCTGAAATCTGAGCAAGCTGAGCTAACTGGACAGTGCAGAAGGTCACGTGCTGCATGGGGAGATAATTCTCTCTCTCTCTTCCCCTCTCCCTTCCTTCCTCTCTCTCTTTCTCTCTTTCTCTCTCTCTCTCTCTCTCTCTTTCTTTCTTTCTTTCTTTCTTTCTTTCTTTCTTTCTTCCTTTCTTTCTTTCTTTCTTTCTGGTTCTTTCTTCCTTCTTCCTTCTCTCTCTTTCTCTCTCTTTCTATCTTTCTTTCTATCATTCTTTCTTTGGATGAAAATTAGTTCCAGGGATAGATTTGCCATGAAAATGAGTTCTCCTCTCAGCACATTCTGATACAGGGTGGAGGAGAACTTAGAAAAGAACTGTGCAGTGTGATACTGCTATTGTCTCAATAGAATCATTTTTAGGTTTTTTTGTTTGTTTGTTTTTTGTCTTTTTGTTGTTTGTTTGTTTGTTTTTGGAAATAGCCCTGAATTTTATGTAGGGTTTCTGTGATTTTCCTTTTTGTGATCTTCTTATATATGTGGGTGGGACTCTGTGTGTGTGTGTGTCTGTGTCTGTGTATCTGTGTGTGTCTGTGTGTGTGTCTGTATTTGTGTATGTATCTGTGTGTGGAACTATGTGTGTATGTGTGTGTGTATGTGTGTGTATGTCTGTGTGCGTGTGTGTCTCTGTGTGTGTGTCTGTATGCATGTGTGTATCTATGTATATTTTTGTCTCTCTGTGTGTTTCTGTGTGTGCACGTGTGTATCTCTGTGTGTGTGTGTCCCTGCTTTTTATGTGCATATACATGTGGTATGTGAGGTGTCTTCCTCTGTGGCTCTCTACCTTGTTCTTTGAGACAGAGCCTCTTGCTGATGACCCCGGAGCTGGGCCTACACTCAGTCAGCCTCAGTCACCCTGCTGACTCTGTCTCACACACGCTGGCATTGCAGATGTGCATAGCCATACCTGGATCTCTGTAGGTGGATGCTGGGATTTGAATTCAGGTATCCGTGCTTTGCAGCAAGTGCCCTCATCGTCGAGCCATCTCTCCAGCCGCTGTGTGTGTTGCCTGCACTGTGCCACACTGAACCTGAAGCAGCCATCCCAGGTTACACCAGAGCCGATAGAGTCCAGGAAGCCAGCTCACATTGTTCCAAATACAAACTCTAGGAGCCAAGTGGAGTCGCTGGAGAAGATTCGGTTTGCACGTGCAACATTCTCCACAGGCTTGCGTTTAACCATGTGATGAGCACCTAGAGGCAGGCTCTGAAGTTGGTGTGAAGATGTTAGCGTCTCAGGTAGTTGTATAAAATACATGAAAGGCAGCACATTGCCTGTGAAGAGCACACTGAGGAGCAATGTTGAGTGGCTGTCAGCCGGCTGCCTGTGTTCCCTGTATTTATTGCAAAGGTACTGTGCATGATTATCGGAACTGAGAAATTCTGTACCTCCAGAGGGGGCAAGAGCCCATCAGCACCTCTCATGCATCCACTCTCCATGGAGGGAGTTAAAAGTGTTGTAAGTCGTCATCAATGATTTACATATTTATGAATCGAAAGTATGGGCTTAATCTAAAAAATGTCTCCTAGATAGTTCTTGCTTCCAGGGTCACAAAGACCTCTAGGAAATCCTGGGCACTCATTCAGTCCTTCAAGTATGTTTTCTCACTGTGACCTGGGCACAGCTGGTGCCTGGTGAAGGGTGAGATGAGGCACGCCGTGGACAGCCTGGTGTCTGCTGCAGCACGTGTAACGGAATGCCTGGCCATTGTGGCTTTTCTCTTTCTATTCTCCCTCACTTCCTCTGCCTGTTGTGTGATACAATAATGTGACAGAGTCAGTCTGAGGAGGAAATGGCTTATGTGGCTTACTGTTGAAGGGTACTGTGTATCATGGTGAGGAATGGAGGCAGAGGGAGTTCGAAGCCCCTGTACCTCACATCCACAGTCTGGAACAGAGTGACCACTGCATAGCGAGGGCAGCTTCCCTTCTCCTCTTATACAGTCCAGGGCCTCAGGCAGTGAATGTCACTACCCATAGTGAGCTGACCTTCCCACCTCAGTTAATACAATCCAGAGTACACACCACAGCCACCACCATCTTTCAGGTGACTCTAGACTCTGTCAAGTTGTTAAGTAACACCAATCCTCACACATTGTTGCAATGTCTAATGCTATAGAGAGTCCCTGTAGTGACAATTCTGAAGATTTGGGTTCTACTCTACTTTGGATCTTATTTCATCCACAGGACCCTCAGGCCTCTAGACCTCAGCTTCTCCATTTCAAGAATATGATGCAATGAGGGGATCCCCACACCCCACAGGTACCAGGTACTGCAGGTCTCAGGTATGTAGGGTGTAGTCCCCAGTGTTTAGTCTTGCTTTCATATCTCATGAACAGTTCACAGATCCTGTGTAATAAATACAGAGGGCAGAGGATAAACAGCTAGCTAGACAGACATTGGTGGTGACTTTTAGGGAGCTCTTCACAGGCAATGTGTGCTGCCTTTCACATGTTTTTACCCCCACACCAGAGATTCTATCATCTGCAGCCAATTTAGCCAGTTGTGTCCCCCTAATGAAGAGTCTGAGGTTGCTATGAACTAAAAGGTTTCCTTCCGTATTCAGCAGCCATTAATCTAAGTTCCAGGTAAAAGCTTCCACTCTCCTTCTGCCAACTCTAATAAAACCTCATTAGGCAGGCTAAGAAGATGGAAAGGAAGAGAGAAGAAAGGCAGGAAGGCTTGGGAAAGCCGGGTTTGTATTAAATTAGTCGTTAAAGTAAGACACTTCCTTGTCTACTTCGTGGCACATCCGTGGGTCCCTCCGCACCCCCACCCTACTTACAGTTCTTATGCTTCAGGTAGGATAAAGGGTTAAACCTTTTTACTGATAACGAAGCATCAACCAGTAACAACATGCACTTAGTAAAGAGAGAAACAATTTTATTAGCAGACTGTGGCTGGGGAAAGCGGCCCCACCTACTCTATGTGACAAAGTAAATACGTCCCTTTAGCCGTAAATGGCTACATCAAACCTTTACCAACACAATTATCTCGACAAAGAATGCGTTCATTCACCACCACAGAACAATATGGAGATGCACAGGAGGACTCCAGAGGAGGTTGGGGAATGCTCTAAGACCTTGGGCATCAGCATCCTTGCCAAGACACCTCACTGCTTAGCAAATAGAGGCTGGGGGATGCAGGCAAGTTTGAGAAGGACGCTTTCTTTCTCCTCTGGCCATAAGAGGGGGACTTTCACTATATACTCACTGGGCAAGGACAATTTCATTTGGACTCCAGGGGATCCCCATGTTAACAACTAAATGAAGCAAGCAAACAAAATTCCATGTGTAGCTTCTGTATTCCTCCAACCTTCTTGGGAGAAATGGATGAATATGGGAAATCAAAACAATGCTATGCATCGCTGGGAATGTTCACTAGATTGTTTTTTTTTTCAAAGACAATTACAGGAATATTGTTTCTATGTTTACTTCTGTTTTCACAGGGTCTATGACCTCATGGTCAAGTCACAGGGATGCAGTAATTGCTTCTCCAGACCAGGCACGGCTTTCTCCTCTCTTTCAGTAATGAGATGGGGAGGTTAAGACTGGCCAGAAGTCCCAAAGACTTCTCTGTAGACAGGACAACTCTTTTAAAAAGTGTGTACTGATTGTCAACAAAGGAAAACTCGCAAAGGTAAACTCACCATGTCCCATACCTCTACTTTGATTTTTTAATAATTTTAAACTATTTATTGCAGTGATACAAGGAGTTATGTTGAGTGGCTGATTATTGCACAGACTGGGGACTGCAGCTACATGTGGAGAGGGGGAGGGGTGGGTCTTCTTCCACCCACCCACCCCCTGCCAGCACACTCCTCCTCCTGGCCCACCTATGTTCTGTAGATACCGAAAGTCTTCAGTGCCACATCGCTATTTAATGCTTTGACCATCAGTGAAGATAATTTCATCAAAGGAAAAGTCTTGAGATTGGAGGCTACATAGGGATTTTTATAATCTTGATAAAAATTTCCACAGATAAGTTTGATTCCAATTTTTTTCTCTTTTAATATTACTGTAAGTAAAATTGTTTTCCTGGAAAAAAAACCCAGCTGGTATAAAATGTGGGATATCTCTGTGCATCTTAAAACACTATACTTACACACACACACACACACACACACACACACACACACTTCTTCATAAACAACATAATGTTTACTTGATTGGCAAAACAGCAAAGTGTTGATGGACTCTGATGAAAATGGTTTCTACGGATTGTTTCCATAGTTACTCCTGCCCCTTGATGATGGCGCAAATTAACATACCTTAGATAAAAAGAAAAAGCTTCCCCATTTAAGAAAAGACTGGGAGGGCATTGCTGGGGTTTGATACCCATCAGACTGTATACCTTGGTCCTGATGCTGTGCGCCACGGTAGCTCCTTTGAAAAGAATAGATGCATCTTTGAAAAGAATAGATGCATCTAGGTCCTCGGCTCAACCCTTCAGGATAACTCGCTATTCTTCCCACAGCATCTCGCTCGTTGCTTTTTCTAAACACATCTGAACTCCCAACAGAGTCTTGCAGGAAACCTGCTACTGAGTTCTTCATCAGTCTAGAAAATAAGTTTTCTTATTTTTCAGACAAAGTTTGGACAAATGGATTGCACACTGGCCTTAAGAAGTACACCATCCCGCTGGAGAGAGAGCTCAGCTGTGAAGAGCTGTTGTTATTTTCCGGGGACTAGGGTTGTGTTCCCAGCAATCATGTAGATAAACTAACAACAGCCTTTGACTCCAGCTCAAGGAGATCTGGTGCCCTCTTCTGGCCATATTGGGCACTGCACTTATGTGTGTTCACAGATGAACATAAAAATAATATAGATCTTAAAGAAAAAAGAAGTCATATCAATCTCAACTTGGTGGTTTATATTTTAGTCTCTGGGGCGAAAATACAGCTTCCTCTTCCTCTTCATACCTGCACTTTGTTGTAATTCTATAGGCTGCTCAGTCTTTCCTAGCACCCATGAACACGGGGCAGTTTTAAAAACTGCACGTCTTAGCTACCTGGAACTTGAGAGCTTTGATTCTTTCTTTCCTTCTTTTAAAAAAAAAATCAGGATTTAGTCTTTCTCGTAAGCCCCCATCTGCTATGTTCCATGATATGTCATCAATTTGACTGGCCTACCTCAGCCTTTCCAATGCCAGATTTGCACATGCACGCTCTATGCCACATCTGGACAACATCCCATATCTGTGGTCTGCTATCTGAGGGCTGCATAGACAAGGGCTTCTGAAAAACTCCATCTATGTGACTTGGTATACTCCCCAAATGTGAGCAAGACACAGAATGTAGGCACAAAGCTGCTTTGGGGATAATCTCCCCAATTCAAATGTTTATAAAAGTATTCATCAGAAAGTTTAAACAAGCATACGGAAAAATGGAAGGAAGGAGGCAATCTAGGCACGGCAATTACTCGTTTTGCAAGAGAACAAATCCGTGTTAAAACGCTGGAGCCTTTCAGTGCACAATCCTTGGGGAAAGCTGTTTCTTTGTCAGCATTGTGAAATTCCACAGATTATCCCCGGCTTCAAAGCCTGTGTATATTTATGATAGCGAGGGGACAGAAAATGTCCTTTGAGCGGGGGGACTTTCTCCTCCAGGTGCCGGAGTCCTTTCAGCTGTGCCAGCCGCCTCTCGCACAATGATGTCTGCTTAAGCTCTCAGACTGACTCAGCCTTACCAAACGCAGCTGAGACAGAAGCTCTGGGTCCCTATGCAGAGGCATGCCCACACTCTCATACCAAACGCTCACAAAAGACATTGTCACACATTTCTAAAGGGGCTTTAAAAAAAAAACAGACCTCAGCCATCTTTCTACTATTGTCATAAATAAATACCAGTTTCTGACTTATCTTCTGCCTCTGTGGTGAGCACTGCTGTGTGCTAGAGACTTTATTGCTCAGGGGATTATTCCACCCGCCTCAGAACTTCCGGTCTTGACCCGTTCTGCAAGAAGATAAACGGAGGCTGATGAAAATGGGTGCCCCCCTCACAATGTAATCCCCTATCCCACATCCAAAAGCCAGGAAACAAATTAAGAGTTCTGTAAACACTGGTCCAGACATAAGTCAATAAGAGGATATCGGAGGAAGGAGGACACTCTGTGGTCCACATGGCTGCCCAGAAGTTAATCAGAAAAATTCCTTTATAGCAAGAATTGTTACCCAGATCCCAGAGTAGTCCTGCCCTGTCTTTAAACCGTGGCTCTGAAAAGCTTCCTTGCTTTCCCTACTGTGCTACACTGAAGTATATCTTGAATCTTGGTCAGATTAACAAAGTTTATGAATGATTCATATCCTAAAAATAATAAACTACGTCCTGACAGAGTTTCCTTCTGTCAGATCACTTCTGTGGGTATATGAAATTGCTCATGAATAGGCAAGAACCACCTACGGCAGGTAAAATTGATTGTTTTAGTTGCCTTCGTGCTTGGGGATTTGGAAGACTTCTATTGTCCTAGCAAGACGTGGTAACCGCTATCATGAAATCTGAGCAGCTAGGAACACCCTCATGAGACCTCCAAAGGAACAACTCTATCAGACCATCTTCACAGGAGGAGGAAGAGGTCATCATAGCTCCATGTAATAATCCTATCCTGTCCCCATGTGGTCTTCCTTATTGCCAGTAGATTGGAGGATGTGGTTGACTAAGCGTGGGACTCCAGAGACACAGTTTGGGTTGGGAGTTGTTGTCACTTAGGCTGTAGAGAGTGTTTGGATGATAGAGCTGTCCAAGGCCTTCACGGCTCTGTTACTCCTGCTCAACTGTGTTCCTGTGAGCAAACACAACTTACCCATTGGGTCACCGTGCCTGACTTGGGTCAAGTCACTTCTTTGGTCCGTCACTGACTTCTCTTCATGAGGTGGTAGTAATATACACAGCAGGAAAAACTCATGGAACACGCTTATGAGCATGCTTCTATAAGCAATGGAGATATCATGAGCCGATTGCCCCAAGGATGGCAGGCTCAGACTCATTACTGCAACAAAAGTGTTGTTTGTTCTAAACCTCCAATGTACACACACCAAATGACACTACTGCATTATGAACAGCAACGGTAAAAATAGAATACAGGTAAGTCAGTATTTGTGTGACCATGGGACTGTGATGTATATTAATTAAGAGTCAGAAATGCTTAATCATGTAGCCAAGATCTCTGCAGAGTGCCTTGGATTTGTCTGTCCTGTGTTCCCCTCCCCACAGGGTTCTGTAAAGCTCACAGGAGTTGATCACTAACCAGCAGTCAGGGCTAAGGTAAGACTTGTTCTTTCTGGGCAAGAAGTACAACCAGCCTAACTGTCTCTGGAAGATTCCAGAGTGGGATCTAAGAGCTCTGGGTACGCTTGGCATTGCTGTGTCTGTCTTTCCACACAGACGGAGACAGAGTTGTAATAAGGATGAAGGGGCTGACAGGTCCAAAGCTGCGGAACTGGGAGAGAATGTAGAAGAACGAAATGGGCTTGAGGTCCTGGAGGCAGCTTCTCCTACAGCTCGGGCCCAGTTACAGTCACAGTCTCTGGGAACGGGTCTGCCCTCACTTTCTAGCTCTGGGAGCCAAGGATCAAGACTACTTCCAGAGTGTGAGGCGTAAGGTGCTCGCATTTCCATCGGCCTCTCTGTTATACTCAGTGCTAAAATCCCTGATAGCATCTTTGTCATCTCCCAGTGGAAATGATTCTGCCCTTAGCTTATGAGTTAAGCACAGAGTTAGTTGTGTCCTTGTGTCTCATATGTTCACTTGAAGTACCATCCTTGAGCCATCGATCAATGAGAGAACAATACCCCCCTACACACACACACTCACATAGACAAACGCACAGGAATACACATAAAAAGAAACACACACTACACACATATACACACACACATATGTGCACACATACTACATACACACACATAGGACACACACATATACCACACTATACATATACACTATGCTAAATACACACATACACCATGCTATATAAATTATTTTGGGTACCTGAATGCAAGATTTGTGAGCACACACACACACTACACACACATATACATGTGCTACACATATATGCTAAACCCATGCACATACTGTACATACATACATACATACATACATACATACATACATACATACTACACACACACACCCCATTGAATTCTGATTAAGTATTGACTTCTCCAGGTAGATGAGTCACATTCACCCTCAATTCTATTACAGGCATATGATGTCGAGTCTATTCCAGCCTTTACCTGATAAAGAGGATGATGTTGGTTGGCGACTGCCTTGCCCTTGTGCCTTTGAAAGCAACTCTTACTGTAGTTATTTGCATAAAATGATTTGTTTCCAAAACTAAATACAAGATAGGCCATCCTTGCAAGCTATTACTATAGGGCCTTTTTCTTGCTAAACAAAAAGTGTGTGTGTGTCTGTGTGTGTGTGTGTGTGTGTGTGTGTGTGTGTGTGTGTGTGGGTGTGTGTGTGTGTACCTGTTGAGGTCAGTGGACAGCTTGGAGGGTTCGGTTCTCACCTCCTCCTAACGTGTTCCTGGGATGAATACACACGCACATGCCCGGTTTGCCAGCAAGCTGAACCATCACGGTGCTGGCCTGAGTCTTAACTTTCAGTTTAATTTTACTGTATTATAATGGGTCATATCAGGGCATTTTTAAACTGTAGGCTATACTTTGAACATACTCTCCCCCACTCCTTGCTACTTCCTTATCCGACCCTGCTTCCCATCAGCCCCAATGTTCCCTAGACAGTTTCACGTCTACACAGAGATGATAGTCCATAGATTTCTATGGAAGATTTCTATAAAACCCAGGATCAGCAAATGAGAGAAAACATGTGACACTTGGTTTGCCAAGGCTGGACCTTTTTGAAGGAGTTCTCAGCTTCAGGCTTTAGGGGTTGGGGGAGAAATATTGGAGCTTGTGGTTCATTGCTTCAAGTATAGTGTTTCCTAAGGCTAGCCCATGGGATAGCTTCAGCATCATACAAGAAAGCGATTAAAATATGGCTTCCCAGGAGCTCTCCTCCCCCTCCCCAGGACCTGTGGGGTCTCCATGCAGTGCTGGGACTCTATAGAATTTATTTTGAGAAAAAAGCTTTCTAAATTATTTTGGGTACCTGAACGCAAGATTGGCGAGCACTATTGTTGGTGTTGGAAAGTGGAGAATAGCTAGGTCAGACCCTTGGGCCTGGAAGACATACAGTGAGCAAAATGGAGTGGGCATTGTGGTGGCTTAGCGGAAAGCCACTTCCTACCAAGCTATCTCTGGTGCCCATGCAGTGGATGAAAGAACCAACCCTACAAGTTTCCCCGCTGACCTCTACACATGTAAATAATTCAGGATAATAGTATACCTCATGCACACAAGTAGATAAATAAGTCTAATATTAAAAGCATTGAGGACAGGGAAGGGACAGGCAGGAATGAGCTACCATGCGGGTTTGCAGTGATCGCTATGTGAGGGGTGTGCCCCCAGCTGGAGTTGATCTGAGTCAATCACAAAACTGATTTAGAAAGCATTTAATGCTGTGAAATTCTGGGTCATGAGTTAGGGATGGGCCTGGCGCTAGAGCAGACATATGATGCCCCATAAGCCACTTAGCTTCCCTGAACCCCAATTTCTCCTCTGTAAAGCCCTGCGTTGATAATAACTCTCTCCCAGTCATTTTTATAGGGTTAGAACGAATCACGCAAGGAAATGGGCTTCGAGAACTGTAAATAAGCTGCGTGAGTTCCTTCCTAGCAAGAAGCCGAGGTTGGAATGGCTGCTTGATCCTGAAGAGGAGGGGGCGGGGGAGTCCGGAGCGGGCTTCTTCCTTCTGCTCGGAGCACTGTTGCTCTTGAATCCTCTGCCAGCTTAACTGAGGTCACAGTTATTTTTGAGAATATGACTACAGGCAGGCATGCACATAAACAAACGAAAGGGTTTAAAAGCAACCTCTGGCTTTTACTCACGAAGTCAGGAATCCCAACTTCTCTTTTCACTTATTAGAATAATTTGAGAAATTAGTTGTTTGGGAATTCTGTACAATGTATTTTGATTGCTTTCAGTTACCTCCTCTAACTCCTCCGAGACACACCCTCCCCTTCCCTAACCACTGAACTGTACTGTCTCTCATAGATTTTTTTTAATGACATTTATTTTACTTCTCCTGTTCTCCCATGTGGACTTGAGGAACAACTTGATATCATGAGCTTTGGTAGCAAGAGCCTGTACCCACTAACCTATCTCACTGGCCTCATTTGTGTTCTCTCTCTCTCTCTCTCTCTCTTTCTCTCTCTCTCTCAACAATGAGGTTCACATGTATGGGGACTTCCATTCAATCCCTGCCATGTCAGCAGTGTAATGAGACTTGGCTGCCTCATAGCAAGAAATCCATAGATATGCAATAAACCTGGGTTTCCAAAGGAAACCATTGTGTGTGTGCTCATGGAGCACAAAGAGATTCGTAGAGCAACTCAATGGTAAGATTCCACTGACAAAAGGGTCCAGATAGAGACCCACAGCTTTCATGGACTCATTGAGACAATAGCTACTTCTGTGCTTTAGCCAGGAGATGGTTTTGAGGGGAAGCCTGAGAGTTTAGAATCCAAACGCAGGAGGAAAACAGAGGAGACGGGAAAAGCTGAAGAAAATGAATGATGGGTTAGAAGCTGAGACCTAATTCCTAGGAGAAACTGACTCCATACTTTGATGAGCCCTCCTGCTGCATTAAAAAGAGAGAAATTTGTACTGGAAAAATGGCTTGTGGGTAACTGACTCGCAGCCCAACCTTAAGACCTGAGTTCACTCCTAGATCCCTGGAAACGAGATACTTAGCCCACCACACATGTACCCAAATAAGTAAGTAAATATAATTGGAAGGAAAAAAAAACAGAAATTTCATTAAGATATATCTTTTGCCTGATTTTTGGCCTCTTTTCCCCTTATGGGGTTGCCTGGTCTGGCCTCAACATGAGGGCTGTCACTGTCTTATTGTATCTTGTTTTGATGTGTTTGGCTGTCATCTCCTAGAGAGAGGTCTGCTCCTTTCTGAAGGGAAATGGAGAGCGAGTGAATCTGGGAGTAAAGAGATGGCTGCTCTGGGAGGAGGAGAGGGAGGGGAAAACTGTGGTCTGGATGTATGAGAGAAGAAACTATTTTCAATAAAAAAGAGGGTCTGAGTCCACAGACGGTCGCCCATAGCTTCCCCACTCAGATGTCTGGGCTTCCTGCCTAGCCTTCATCCCGTCATTCATTCAAAGGACAGGTTGGTCCTCATGATCAATTCCATTCATGCCCACAGTTTGAAGGTCCTAGAACATCATAGGTGTCTCTCACTCATGAAAAGTTTACAGGATAGTCATACTGGATGATCATAATCAGTAGCCATTTTGTATTGGAGACTTGCAACTTAAGACCTGTATTGCTGAGACTGGTAGACAGGAACATCTAAAAAATGCTGTGGAGAAGTGGTTATATGTAATTAGCATGAAGCATTGGCAACTGAATGGTTGAGACAGAAACAGACATCATTATGGGAGGTGAATATTCATTAACAGGGTTGCTATAAAAATTGGAAAGCAGAGTGGATGATGATGGCATTTTGGGTTGTTTGGGGGCACGTTGGATAACCATCTTCATCTGTCATGATCTGACAGTTTCTAATATGTCGGTCATCATATTAATTAACCTCACCACACAAATAGCAACACTAGTGAGGTCCTCAGCCAGGCCCCAAGCAAGAGAGAAAACATAAGAAAAAGATTAAAACCCGTTGCAGCTGGGGCTAGAGGAGGAGGAGAAAGTAATTGGCTTTGACCCCGGCCATAAATCTGCTGGGAAGTAATGACCAGCTCTCGACACTGGTGGTGACATTGATCAAGTGCACTGTCTGAGGCTGTCCCCCAACACCTCTGAACCACAAAGCCTTCCTTGACTGTTCATGTCACTAGTTATGAACGCATGTCACAGCACAGAGATAAAGGAATGATAAAGGCACAATGGCCTCTTTAAGTTAATGTGAGCCCTGATTGGAATCAGCACAGATACAGCTCCGTGGACCAAGGCACTGTCTTCTTAGCTATTCCTTTAGCCAAAGGATCTAGTGTAAAATGTTCCAAGAGCTTAAGAGTGAGGGGGTGAGGGGTGGAGTGTGGGGAGGGGGGAGGGGGGAGGGGAGGAGGGACCTGGGAGGGGCTACTGATAATGGGAGGGCAGCATTTGAGATGCAAATAAATAAATAAGAAAGAAAGAATGAATGAAAGAATGAAAACAAGAAAGAAGGAAAGGGAGAAGAAAGAAAGAAAGAAAGAAAGAAAGAAAGAAAGAAAGAAAGAAAGAAGGAAGGAAAGAAGGAAGGAAGGAAGGAAGGAAGGAAGGAAGGAAGGAAGGAAGGAAGAAAAGGAAGGAAGAAAGAAACACATTTTAAAATGCATTTCCAAGTTCTCTCTGAGTCACTGCAGTGCAAGTCCAGAGCAGAGGGAGGCAGGGGCACAGACCTTTCTCACAGGGAATTCTGATGACTGCTGTGGTCCAGGGAGGTGGGTGGGGCAGATTTTTATTGTGCTCCTCAGGAAATCTGGGATGAAGGCTCAGCTAGGAGTTGAGGCCCATGTTTTTTTCCCCAACTCTACTTAATCACAAAAGAATCTTTTCGACCTAAACTATTAATTAAGTGGAACTTTGAATATTCAACTCGATGTCATTTATCTCGAAAGTATCACCAACACCTTAAAGTAATACTCCACCCAAACTTTAAATTGTCATAAATCATTTAATGTTTATAAAAGCTAATGTATAGCACTGTGAATTATCAGAAAAAAATCTGTAAATACCCCTGGCTTCTTGTCTAGTTGAATAAATAACACATCTTTGACATCATCCCTGGCACCACCCTCCCAGATTGCCCCCCCCCCCAAAAAAAAAACTCTATCTACCTTCTTGTCTACTATCTAGCCACACATTTATGGATTTGGGGATTTATCATTAGACCACACAAATGCACAAAAGCAAAATAGAATAATACTTAATTTTGCATGATTTGGAATTTCCGTCACTGGAGTGTGTACAAAGTATTCTCCCATTCCTTCCCCTCAGAATATCATCTTCTTCACATTCAACCATGCGCATGTGGAAACCTGTGCCAGGGTTTGGTGAACCCCAGCCAAGGAGCCACATCCGGCCGGGCATCCGTATTTTATTATCTTACACATGGTATCAACTGTACTTATCAGTCCGTGGTTATTTTAAATGGCTGCAGTTTTATCTTATTTTAAACGGATATAGTTTCAAAAATAACATAGAGGTACAGGATCTACAAAGCAGTCTCTATTTTATCTCTTGGTTTGAAAGACCCAAGATGGCTAATCCCTGGGGAAAAAAAAAACCTCGTTGGCTAGTAGCCTAGAGTATTCATGTCACTGCAATATGTTGTTACTTTTCTATATTTATCTCTATCATAAAATGATCACTGTTGAGGTGAGGGTCACGGGTTATAACTAAGAGTTTGCTTTTTATTGCACAAATTATAGTGGGGGCAACCCATAGCCTATCCTTGTGGTGTGCAGACTTCTCCTCAGTAGATCTCAGAATGTAACTTATGTTTCATATCTTTCTCCCAAATAGCTGTGTCAGTGGGAGGTCTGCCAGCAGCATCATGGGTATAGTAAGCAGCTTTGATCTGTAGCTCTATTTAGCTCTGTGATTCTATGTGGTGTAGAGAAATGGAGATAAAAATTCAATGACTGTATCCCAACCTGACACATTGCACAATATGTTCTTTTTAATTAGATAGTTTCTTTATTTACATTTCAAATGTTATCCCCTCTCCTGGTTTCTCTTCCAAAAAACACCTTCCCCCTATTCCCTCCCCCTTCCCCTACTCACCAACCCACCCACTCCCACTTCCTGGCCTTGGCCTTCCCCTACACTGGGGCATAGAGCCTTCATAGGACAAAGGGCATCTCCTTCCACTGATGTCCAACTAGGCCATCCTCTGTTGCATATGCAGCTGGAGCCATAAGTCCCACCATGTGTGCTCTTTGGTTGGTGGTTTAGTCCCTGGGAGCTCTGGGGTACTGGCTATTTCATACTGTTGTTCCTCCTATGGAGCTGAAAGCCCTTCAGCTCCTTGGGCATTTTTCTAGCTTCTCCACTTGGGATCCTGTGCTCAGTCTAATGGATGGCTGTGAACTTCTACCTCTGTATTTGCCAGGCACTGGCCAAACCTCTCAGGAGACAGCTATATCAGGCTCTTGTCAGCAAGCACTTGTGGGCATCTACAACAGTGTCTGGGTTTGGTGACTGTAAATGGGATGGATCACCAGGTGAGTCAGTCTCTAGATGGTCATTTCTTCAGTCTCTACTCCACACTTTGTCTCTGTAACAACTTACAGAGTTTTGTTCCCTCTTCTAAGATAGATAGCAGTATCCACACTTTGGTCTTCCTTCTTCTAGAGTTTCATGTGGTTTGTGAATTGTATCTTGGGTATTCTGAGCTTCTGGGCTAATATCCACTTATCAGTGAGTACATATCATGTGTGTTCTTTTGTGATTGGGTTACCTCACTCAGGATGATATCCTCCAGATCCTAAGAATTTCATGAATTCATTGTTTTTAATAGCTGAGTAGTATTCCATTGTGTAAATGTACCACATTTTCTGTAACTATTCTTCTGTTGAAGGACATCTGGGTTGCTTACATCTTCTGGCTATTATAAATAAGGCTGCTATGAACATAGTGGAGCATGTGTCCTTTTTACCTGTTGGAGCATCTTCTGGGTATATGCCCAGGAGTAGTATTGCTGGATCTTCTGGTAGTACTATGTCCAATTTTCTGAGGAACCGCCAGACTGATTTCCAGAGTGGTTGTACCAGCTTGCAACCCCACCAGCAATGGAGGAGTGTCCCTCTTTCTCCACATCCTTGCCAGCATCTGCTGTCACCTGAGTTTTTGATCTTAGCCTTTCTGACTGGTGTGAGGTAAAATCTCAGGGTTGTATTGATTTGCATTCCTTCACATAAATTGGCAGGATTAATATAGTAAAAGTGGCTATAAATAGCAAAAACTATTCTCAACAATAAAAGAATTTCTGGTGGAATCACCATTCCTGACTTCAAACTGTACTACAGAGCAATTGTGATAAAAAACTGCATGGTACTGGTACAGTGACAGACAGGTAGATCAATGGAATAGAATTGAAGACCTAGAAATGAACACACACACCTATGGTCTCTTGATTTTTGACAAAGGAGCTAAAACCATCATCCAGTGGAAAAAAGACAGCATTTTCAACAAATGGTGCTGGTTCAACTGGCAGTCAATATGTAGAAGAATGCAAATTGATCCATTCTTATCTCCCTGTACAAAGCTCAGGTCCAAGTGGATCAAGGACCTCCACATAAAACCAGATACTGAAGCTAATAGAAGAGAAAGTGGTGAAAAACCTTGAACATATGGGTAGAGGGGGAATTTTCCTAAAACATCAGTGACTTGTGCTCTAAGATCAAGAATTGACAAATGGAACCTCATAAAATTGCAAAGCTTCTGTAACTCCAAGGGCACTGTCAATGGGACAAAACGGCAACCAACAGATTGGGAAAAGATCTTTACCAACCCTACATTTTATGGAGTGCAATTATTCAATATATACAAAGAACTTAAGAAGTTAGACTCCAGGAAAATAAATAACTATATTTAAAAAAACAGGTACAGAGCGAAACAAAGAATTCTCAACTGAGGAATACAGAATGGCTGAGAAGCACCTAAAGAAATGCAGAAGACATTTTTAAAGGTAGGCTACCCAAGGGTCTGACTTATTTGAATACAATAACATTTAGAGCTGGAGCCATGGCTCAGTGATTATGAGCATTTGCTGATCTTCCTGAGTACCTAGGTGTCGTCCCGAGGACCCACATGGCGCTTCACAACCACCTACAATTCCAATTCCAGGCGATCTTTAACATCCTCTTCCGACCTCCATGGTGCATGGTGCGTACACGTACATACATGTAGACAAAAAGCAAAATAAAAGTCACACATAAAATGAGTAAATCTAAAATTTTTAAATGTGTAATTAAATTCTATTGAGTTACCTTAGAGAAATTTTGTTCAGGATTGAAGAATTCACTGAGTTTCACATTTATGTTACATACAAACATGCATGTTACATATTTATGTTCTCTTGGCGTTCAACTGTTAATGTCTTTGTTAGTGAATGCATTTTAATAATGTCAGAGACAACATTTTCCATTTGTTCACCTCTTAAATTATGAGATGAAGTTTCAATGAAATGGAAAATAAGGAGCCACCTGGGTCATGTGAAATCCACAAAAAATGTGATTGTTGTGTGCCCGCAGAGGTTCACGGGGACAAGAAGACACCGTGACTGAGTGACAAAGCTTCAAAGTGGTTATGCTTTCTGGGCAGACTCTGAGCCTATGCACACTCTGAGCACAATGAACCCACATATCTTGGAGAACAGTGCTATATACATAGCTCTGATGAGAAATACTGTGATCCACCTCTCCCTGGAAGTATAATTTCCTCCATAGCAGCACCTCTATGGAATTATTTTCCTTGTAGATCAATGGGACCGAGAATAGAATTGGCTTCTCTTGGTTGGCGTTTGTACTTCAGGTACCCCCAAGTGCCTGTGTAATGAAAAACAGCGATCTCTGTTCCCTAAACACATGGTTGACCATCATGCTGCCTTTTCCTCTGGTGTTTCGACAGAAATGGAACTGATCTGGAGTCAAGCAGCACGGGGAAAAGATACATTTTCTTTTTTTATCTTAAGATATCTGGAAAGCATACAAAATTACAGCTTTGTCAAATTTCTGAGTCCACAAACTCATATTATCCAAAGTGGTCAGAGACAAAAATATCTTTGTTTATTTTCACTGGGTTCTGTGTTCATTTCATAATAAAAGTCTGGGAGCAGAAACTTTATTGCTTTTTCTTGCATATAGCTGGGGACAGAGCCGCCTAATAACTTTTCAATGAAAGAATCTGGATGAGCACAAGAGAGTGACACATGAATATTTCTTTATATCCCGTGTGATAATGATGGGATCAATAATAAAGCTGCTTTTATTGATTCACTTAAGTGTGATGGGTTGTGATTAGCCATATTTGAAGGATCATTTCTGTTGCTACCAGTGAAATAGCAAGCACGATGCTATAAGACATTAACTACGAGGTTATTAGGAGTTCAACTATTTGCGTGGATATCTTTGTGAGTGGCAGCACTGAGTTTATACATTCATGATGTAACTCAACAAGAGTAAGACCATGCCTACTGATGTTGTTGAGAACAGAAAACAATTAAGGGACAGACACTAAGCATGTAGGTTTCACAACAGCATACATATATAAGGAAAACATCTAATAACTTTTAGAAAGAAGAAGAGGCTGGAGAGATGGCTCAGCAGCACTGGCTGACCTTGAAGGAGGCTTTCCCAGGACCCCCCCCCCCCATCCCCAGCAGCTCACAGCAGCCTGTAAAACTAGTTTCACAGAATACGATGCCCTTTTATATCATCCACAGGCGCACAGGCCGTACGTATACACCCATCCAAGTACTCATATGTACACACAAAATGACTCAATCTATAAAATAATTTTAAGAGAAATGAAGCCTACTATGGTCCATCCTCATCTGCATCACCATACAGGAACAAGGAAATGGGTGTGTATGAATGGGGGAGGACCAATCATCTATGCTTTCTAGGTATTAGACATCACGAATCTATAAATACAGCTGTGTCCATTTAGTGGTTTCATGCATATGTAATTTTAGGGTTGACCACTTGAGATTAGCTCACTTGTAACCCCCCCTCTGTAACCCCTGCAGAAGATAGATTCTCCATCTCCCAGAAACTAGTAACTGACCGTAGCTCTTCATCCAGGGGTGGGGTCCTGTGAGGTATTTCCCTATCCAAGTTAGGATGACAACGTTTCATAGTTCATACCCTTTGTAACTCAGGGTAATTGTTGACCAAAATCAGGGGATAAGGCTGTTTTTAGGGCAAGAGACAGTGCCTTTTGAAAAATTAGTTCTAAATGTCTCTCCTAGGTTCATGATCCTGAAGACAGAGTAAGAAAGGAGCAGCAGAAAAATGCCCAGCAATGATGTTCCATTGCAAGGAAAGTGAGAATTAACTTGCTCATAATCTGCTCAGATATATGAACAATGTGTTTCAAAACACAGCTGCTTGTTTTTATTGGGAGCTTCTTGCAGGCATCGCTACAGCTCAGCGACTTCAAACACCGAAGACACCAAAGGCTGGAGAGGATGCCATTCTTAATTTTCTTTTAACTCATCATTCTTAATGGGGAAATCTGCTGGCACTTCTTTGGATGGGAGTTTCTTGCTCTCTATCAGAGTTTATGAATGATCGTCTTCGGCAGATTCAATCTGGGAAAATACTTCTGCTAAGACTTACCCAAGTGGCCACCGTCATTATTTTCTTGTATGTCCCATATTTTCAGGGAAACGGTCTTTTCTCCAGCCTACACACAGAGACGTGGAACCAAAAACCAGCTCTGCTTAGCTTCTTTCCCTCGTCAATCCTCTGAGGAAAAGTATGAATTTCAGGTCTTCAAGTTCAGGAGAATTTGCTGGGATATCTCCGGAGGGCCACGTTGGGCAGATGTATAGTCAGTAGGCTGTAGACCCTATCTCCACCTTCTGTTCTTTTGCTTGTATTTATCATGGCTCCTTCCAATGCCTTCTGATGCAATGTTCAGTTTGTGTGTTACTTATACCAAGACATGCCTGAAAGGCGGTTTGAGGTGGTCTCAGTGGGACCAGACTCAGGTTTTCTTGACTTTGTTTGAGCAGAGACTGATTTAGTTGGTGCTCAAGGGAAACGTACAAGCATGTGGAGAAAGAGGGGGAAAATCCAACTAAATAAAGGTAATGTGTTTGAGGGCAGAGTCTAGTTTTAGGAAGACCCTACTGGGGACCTGAAGACAGACAAGCACTACTCAGCTGTCCTACCTTGAGAAACAATTGGTTTCATGTCATTGCCTACAGAGTCATAAGCTTTGACCTCTTGTGAGTACAGAGTAACCTATCAGGCATATATTTGCAGGTAACTTCTGTTACACTCGGGCAGTTCTTCTGAGGAGAGCAATGAGCTCTCCCAAACTTGGGCCATTGGAAGTGGGTACCTGGCCACCAGAATGTAGGCAGGCAACAACCTTCATCTGCAAGACCTCTGTGGGCTCGTTTTCTGCCTTTGTTTTTATTCTAAGCAGTTCAACAATGTCTCCAAAGCAATTTTTTCCCCTCAGAGTAAACAGTTAACAGACTGGATGTATTTTTTTAAGTTCCTTCTTAAAATGGCTCAGCATGAGCTAAAAACTTCACCAAGCTCCATACAAAGGCATAATCACTCAGGTCGAAATGTCACCCGTGATGCATTGTTTCTGGGGTGGGTCATGGTACCCTAAAATGAGTGGCATGTTGTATTGGTTTCTTAAGTGGGGCTTTAAATAGCAGAGTGCTGCTTCCCACTAAGGAACATTAGTTCCTTAGTGTTCCCACTAACAAAACACTGTGTCAGAATCCCATGTGCTTCTACTGAACACGCCACCCTATCTAGGGGACATGCATGCACTTCTAACTAGGGCCCGGCAGAGCCACGGCAGAGCTCTGAATGAGTGAGCACCTGCCAGAGATGCTCGGGTCCAAACTTCAATCCAGCAGCCAAAGGCTAATTTAAGAGGGCCTCGCTCACCTGGTATCTAAATTAGAATCACCAATTTCCAATCTCCCTGAGATAAGTGGAATGGGTGCTATCTGTAGATGGTGATCCCCAAGGAACAGAGATTATGGAAGGGAAGGGACAGCGGTGACAGCAGCGGGTCACAGCAATTGGATGCTTCGATGTGACTATGAGTCTTAGTTAGGGTTTTACTGCTGTGAACAGAAGCCATGACCTGGCTTACAGGTTTAGAGGCTTAGTTTATTATCATCAAGGCAGGAAGCATGGCAGCACCTGGGCAGGCATGGTGCAGGATGAGCTGAGAGGTCTACATCTTCATCTGATGTAGGGAATACTCACTTCCAGGGAGCTAAGATGAGGGTCTTAAAGGTCATCGGAAGCAGAATACTGACTTCCAGGGAGCTAATATGAGGGTCTTAAAGGCCACGCCCACAGTGAGACACCTACTCTAACCAGGCCACACCTCCTAATAGTGCCACACCCTGGGCAAAGCATATTCAGACCATGACACTCTGGGTCTCCTCTAACATGTTGACACACCTCCTTAGATTGCTGAAAAGATACATTTAATTAGGGATGAAATAAATAAAGTCTAGCTAAAGAGGTGGGAGCATAAGGGATGCTGATATTTGTGATTGCGTGTGTCTGACAGTAAGGACACGGGGGGTGGGGGGGATTTCTCACTCTGATTAACATGATCCTGAATTATAAAAGTAGATCATGTAACAGATATATGTGACTGAATCTGATAAGTCTCAGAAGACTTCCTGGAGCTGAGAGGATAGAAAAGAATAGTATTCATGGGGCAATAGTCTCAGGGCTGAGAGAAGTGTGATCCAGGAAACTGGCTGATGACAGAGATGGGACAGATGGGAGTGAAACATCAGAAGACACTGGAATACTTGGAAGCTGGCATCCTATCTGCTTTTCACAATGGCAACCCTCAGGCAAAGGGAAACATTTTGTTTAAAACATGAAACTGTGGGTAGGGAAGTGGTGAGTGATGGGAGCTGTGGTTTCTGCAGTAGACCAAGCTCAGTGGTGGTGGCTTTGATCACAGCGGGGTTGGTCAGTGTAAACCGTTTCTAAAACAGTCTTCAAAGACGAGAATAAACAATAAACAACAAAACAATAACAATAACAAACAGAGACAACAGGAATTGGTGGTGAATTAGAAGCATAGAGGCTGGTTGGGATGGTGACATATTAAAGGGGAGATGTGAAAGTTTACTGGAAGGCTCCATAATCATACAACTAGAGTGAAAAGCACGGCGTGTTCTGAGAAACAGAGCAGTATGGAGAATGAGCCCATTGGGATGACCCTAGGGTTTACTTAGGATGTCTCAAACTTGAAGATGACCTTGAGAGAAAAATAAGAGAAAATAATAAGAGAATACCAAGTCCACAGGAGCTCGCTGGCCTAGAGTTGGTGACTGAAGACCTGAACATGTGCCATGTGTGCAGTAAGGACCGGACCAGCACAGAGTAGCCTGAGTGTTTCAGGAAGTAATCCCTTAGGATAAATGTCTCTGCACAGCACACTAGTGGTTTGATTAAACAAGCATTCTTAGATTATGACAGGATGTTGTATAGAGAAGCCCTCTGATGGGCACCTTGCCTCAGAGAGGAAGGGGCAGGTTCACAGCCATGGTCCAGTGTCTCCAGCCCACAGAGCTGCCTGCAGGCTGTGCAGACAGCCCCGAGGTGGCAGCTTTTGTGAGCTGTCATCTCTGTGTGTGTGTTGGGGGTGGGCTTTTTGGTGAGACAGCTGCTTCTGCAAGCAAAGCCTCACCTGCACTTCTGTAAGAGTCTCCCTGGAAACGCATCCATTCACAGCTAGGACTTTGGTAGATTCCAAGCTCAGTCTGTGGTCGATGCCTTATCTGGAGTAGATGTGTCTGTCCTTCCTCTGCAGAGGTCTCACACCGCATGAGGCTGACCAGCATCTGGCAAAATTGTCAAGTATGACTCTCTTCCCATGTAACTCCTTGGAGACGGAGCTCTCCCAAGTGAGAGTGTAGAGGAATTTCTGTGTTTCTGAAAGCAAAGAAAACATTTTTTAGCAGGAAAGAAAATTGTTGGCCTATTTCATTTTTCTGTTGTTGTTGTTCTCATTGAAATTTTCTTCTACAGTCTGTTTGAACTGTGGAATCTTCTCTTCATCTAACCCTCCACCTGGCAGGTCAACCACAACTCCACACTGCTTGTCAAATGATGGTCATTCTGTGGCCGATCACTCTTCTAAGGAACCCCAGAGAACTCTGAAGAGTATAATCGAAAACCCTAAATAAAGGATGGCCCCTAGGTTACCCATTAGAGGCAAAGTGTGTGCTCACTAAATTCTATTTGATGGAGGGCAGACAAGTGGCTAAACAAACATGTCATTTAAGATACACAGCAGCCAGAGGCTATGAAGGAGAAGGAATCCAAAGACAAAACCTATGAGAGTGTCTCAGGCTCTGCTGGGTGACTGGGATTAATCTGTCACCAGTGAGCTTTTCCAGGTATAAGCTACTGCTGTCCTTGAGCAACCTTCCCCTGTTTCAGGCCGTCAACAGAGACAGGCCAGCCTGCCGTCTCAAGGATTCGCTTTGCTCCCTGCAAATAGATATAGCAAAACTGCAGTCTGCAGAAAATAACACTTGGCGAATGGAATCCATCGTACATTTGAGTGGTTTTTTTTTTCAAGATAAGCTCTAAAATAAGGTATGTTTCTACAATTTAATCTTTATTGCATTTATTTACTAGCTAAGAAGAGGGAAAGCCTATGTCCCATGGAGGTCAGAGAAGAACTGGTGGGAGTTTGTTTCCTCCTCCCACTGTGTGGGTCCCTGGGATCAAATTTATCAAGCTTAACAGCAAATGCCTTTACTCACTGGTCTTAAATACTTTGATTTTTATATAAATATGGCTGTAAAAGTGAAATTTATGTCTCTATAGAAAACATAAACATTGTAGCTAGTCAAGGGGAAAGGGGCTCCTGGCTGGCTGACCAGTTCAATTGTATCCCAGTTTCATACACTCCTGGGTGTATGTTCATTTGCCCTCTAGGTCACTCCTTAGTCTTGGGGATGCTAATTGGTGTAGCATTGGACAGCAACTTCCCTTGCCTTCTGCCTCGTCATTGGAGTTGGCTACTGGGAAGAACTTAATAAATCAGAAATGGACAGGGGGTAAGTTTGGGTAATTGTCCAATTGTCTGAGTTCCTACGGTCCTGCGGACACAGGCATTCTTTCATAAAGGATTAGGATTGCTAGGTGTTGTTCTCAGAGCCCTTTCTGTCTCATGAGTTGAGACACTGTCTCTCCTGTTGCTGTGTAGAGTCCAAAGTGATAGTAAGAAGGCTCTCATTTTTATTACAAGAATCTTTATGCTCTGTCTTCTCATAATTTCTTTGGGGATTCCTTATAGTCTGCCCACATATTTATACACCTCCCCTTTGTAAAACTGCACTAATTCCATCTGCTATACATGGGGTCTCTTGTATTACAATCACTTTATCTCCTATGTAGACTAGATTCTCAGTATGTCAGGATGCCTGACATTAAAAAAAACAAAAACAAAAACAAAACTGAAAACAAAACAAAATTAAGAGGAAGAAAGATATATTTAAGACCTGGCTATGGAGTTTGGATTTTTCATTCCATAACAGCAGGGAGGGTGTGGTAGAACTGTTCAAGCCACAGGAGATATATGGAAAGATGGGGAAGGGGGGCTGGGGGGAGACAGAGAGAGAGAGAGGCAGAGAGACAGAGAGAAAGAGAAATAGAAAGACAGAGACAGGAAGAGACACACACAGAGACAGAGAGATAGAGACATACAGAGACAAACACAGAGACAGAAAGACACACAGAGGGCTTGAGTGAGATACTTCCTTCAACCCAGGTCCCACCTCTTACAGTTTCACACCTTTACACAACACTATTGTAAAACGACCTATTGTAATTTAAGGTAAACAGTAAATTAATATGGCAGCTGTATTTCTTTATCCTAGGTAGTTCCCAATACACCCACGAAGAGACAAAGTTTTATTTTAAGGCTTCACCTCAATAACTGGGAATTCAAATGGCTTATCTTAAACTAATCTGGCTATCACCCAGACATAATTCCAGATAATGCTTGCAATTAGGGCTTCCATTGTCTAGCTGAACTCTTAAAAATTCCTTTTCCTCTGATCTCCCTGGGGAGCACTCCCTTGTGGCTCAAACTCTAGCTCCTCCTCTTCTTCTTCCTCCTCCTTCCTCTGGTTCCCCTCTCTCTCTTTCCCCTGGTTAGTGGATGTTCTGCCCTGTTTCCTCTTCTATCCAGCCACTGGGTGATCAGCATTTATTGACAAGGCAGAGAATAAATTGTAAGAATTTCTTACACAAACCTAAGATAGGAGATTCTTGTCATAAGCATTATCATGCCATGTCCAGACTGAAAGAAGACATGAGGACAGAGAAATCAGCATTTCAATGTCACGATGAGAACCTTTACACAATGCACAAAAATATTATGTCTACACACTATCATCAACTGAGGACCAAGAATTCAATACATGTGCCTGAGGAAGACCTCTCAAAGAAGCAACCCAAGTCAGGAATGAAAACAAGAAGATATAGAAAAGTAAAGTAGATTATGATTGCAATGTGAAGTGCTTAATTTGTTTGTATAATCGTATTCTGGATAAGCAGACCACCAGTTTCTGGGTGTTTCAGGCAGGTAGAGCTCTCTACTCAGTAATTTCCCAAAGTCTATCCTCCCATAACCAAACTTGGCAAATTTGGTTTAATAGCAGTCACATGACCAGGCAAAGCTCACTCACATTTTTTTTCCCTGGAGACTTAGAGTGTGGGCTGGAAAGGACAGTGGAAGAGTACACTAAGAAGGGAATGAGCCACCATGGAAGCAAGGCTGCAGGAAAGAGAAAGACACAGAGAAATACAAGAGAAGGCTTTCAAACCACAGTCCATCTCAACCCAGAACTGAGTTCCCATGAGTGTCCATTAAAACCCTCCATTTGTGTTTGCTTTATTTTGTTTGGTTTCAGCCAAGATAGTTCTAAATGATTCAGTAGACAATAAATGTGGCTTTCCTCTGAGCAAGAAAGCAGGACCTAGGACTCCACAGCTCATTCCAGGAGAAGTCTCCAATATAACCTGAACTATCATATTCGCTCCACAGTGCAGTAGCACTAAGACACGTCCATTGGATGGTGAGACGTTAAAGTTACTTAAATTTAAAAACTGCTTCAGATTAAATATCAGCTCAGAGCTAGATTCCACCTCTAGAGTTCAGCTCTGCAACCCTAGCTTAGCACTTTGGGCTTTCAGTTCTTTTTGATGATTTTGCTAGGAGCCAGGTAAACTCTGCTTTAAAAAAAATCACTGCAACTAACCATTAAATTGTAGATATTTATTTCCACCTCTTTGGACATTTAAGGGAAAGTCAACCCATGTTTAATTTTCATTTCCACTTATTATTCTATTGTATTAAATATATTATGATGACAGTAAGTTGTGTTTTAGTATACGTTCATAACTTTTCAAAATGTATTCCCTTTTATAGTCATTCTTGGGTTCTTATTTACCCAATCACACATCCATTCATCCATCCCTTCATCTCTTTACCCAGCCAGCCACCCACCCAACCACCCACCCACCCATTTCCATCTCCATATACTTATTCAACTCAACAACTCAACAAATATTTAGTAACTTGGACAGACTTATTTCCTATAGCAAATGTATAAATTGCCTATTTTTAAGTGGAATGTATTTTATAATTGCATATTCCATCTTGAAAATAGTTTCCTGAATTATCTAGAGGAGTCAGTGTAATCTCAAATATTTAAAGTTATGGAATACTTAGTTCATAAATATTTCCCAGGCTTGTTCAGAAAGAGATGTAAGGATCATGGGATCACAAGGCAAGAGAAGTCCGAGAAGGGTTGGGGAGATAGTCAAGTCTGGATGGTGCTTGCTTGTTGCACATGAATGGGGCCTTTGAGTTTGATCCTCAGTACCCAGCAGTGTGAAAAGTCAAGTATGGCAGTGTGTGCCTATCATCCCAATGTGGGGGAGTCAGAGACAGGCAGATGATTGGAGTTTTCTGGATGGCAATCTAGAGCAATTGGTAAGCATTGGTTTAGTGAAAGACTCTTACTCAGAAAGTAAGGTGGGAGAGTGGTCCCTGAAGACCAAGAGAGGCACACTGTTATCTGGCCTTTATTAGCACATTCAACATATATATGTGTGTGTGTATATCACACACACACACACAGAATCACTCATGCACACAAATAAATGTATATGCACACATACATGTACACACACACATGTACACATAGATAAAATAAACTAAATAAATTCCAGTAAGAGAGAAATAATAGGTTCACAATTTGAGCCTAGAACATGTACAGAAATAATAATAAGTCCAAGAAACCAGGCAAGGCATCAATCAGCTGAAAATGGCTGGTGAGGGACAGCCAGTGACGCGATAAAAGCATCAGTGCTGGGGGACTTTGGGGTACACAATGACAACAGCCTGCTTGTACATCTGCCCAGAGTCTCCAGAGAGCTTACCTTGTTGAGTGTTAGATTGCAAGTGTGTGAGCCCCACTCAGAGAGTCTATCTAAGGCCACAGGAGTTCTGACCCATGGAACATAGAGATAATGAGCAAGTATTGCTGGAAACTTGAATTTTTCAATAATGTGTTATAGTAATGCAAAGTTAGTATGGAGCTGAAAATTATACTCTTCCTTACCATGGGGTATGCAATCTGTATACAGAAAAAAATGGTACTAATAACAAAAAATAGTGGTTTGGACAGAGCTATTCAATGCAGAATTAGTGTAAGGATAAAGACATAGACATAGGTTAAATATCCAATGCTAGAGAATGTTAGATAGCGTATAGTGCATCCAAAGCATAGAATACTTTAAATATCATGCAGAGAGGGACCTTAGGTTACTAGGGCAACCAAACAGTCAAAAAGGGAAAACTGTCTTTAGCGAATTGGCAACATGAATGAACAAAGACTGATAGAGATTAAATATCATCATTTTATAACACCTAATGAATTAATAGATCTGGGAAAAATGGGAATTTTGTTCCTTTAATTCTGAATTCGTCTTGGCAGCTTTGGGTGGGGACTGAAGGATCGGCAGAACTCATACACTTTTATTAGGAAAAAAAAATCATTCCCAATAAACATCCTAAATTTTTACCTTAAATATCTCAATTAAAAGCTAGGAGAGATGATGACTCAGCAGTAGAGATGATGACTCAGCAGTTAAGAACATGTGTTGCTCTTATAGAGGACCCATGTTCTGTTATTAGCACACATATTAGGTATCTCACAACTACCTGAAATTCTGGTTCCAGGGGATCCAACAACTTCTGGCCTCTACATGCGCACACATGGTTTTCATAAACTCACGCAGGGCAAACACATGTGCATAAATTAAAACAAACTTTTTAAATAAAACATATAAGGTTCCATAATCAAAGAGATGGGTATAAGGAAACAGGGGGATGAGTAGTTGTCAAAATTAAAATTAGGAACTCAGCAAATAAAATAAAAGAGCTGGTTCTCCAGTAAAAGAAAAATAGGCAAATCCCCTGTACAATTCTAGCACAACTGAAAAAGGCAAAGCATAAACAATTCCAGGTGAGGTCATCATTCCTGAGGATGAGATGCTATCGCTGAGCCCTTAAGGCCACTGGGAAGAGAGCACATGGCACTGTGTAGCACCAGAGGTCTTACAGTTAAGATGAACGGAACTACATTCTCAGGACCTACACACTATGACAACCTGCTCAGTATGAAATGGATAATGTAAATAGTCCTCTGTTAGTAATCCACTTTAATTCATTGTCTTAGTTAGGGTTTTACTGCTGTGAACAGACGCCGTGACCAAAGCAAGTCTTATAAAAGACAATATTTACTTGGGGTTGGCTTACAGGTTCAGAGGTTCAGTCCATTATCATCAAGGTGGGAGCATGGCAGCATCCAGGCAGGCATGGCACAGGAGGAGCTGAGAGTTCTATGTCTTCATCCAAAGGCTGCTACTGGAAGACTGACTTCCAGGCAACTAGGGTAAGGATCTTATGCCCACACCCACAGTGACACACCCATTCCAACCAGGTCACACCTATTCCAACAAGGCCACACCTCCAGATGGTGCCACTCCCTGGTCCAAGGATATACAAACCATCACATTCATATACGAAAACATAAGAGAACTCTCTGGGCTACCTATTTTCACTGGAGAATTCCACTTAGCATTTTAAAAAGAATTGTCAAAAATTAGAGACATTTTATAATTGTGTTTTATGATAGTCTTATGACCACACCATCCCATGGCCATTCTTGTGTGTGAGGAAAAGGGTGAGAGGAAAAAGGGGGAAGAGAGAAATTGGGAAAGGTGGGAAATAAGGAAGGGGCCATTTCTGTGATGTCTGATGTTTGTCCACATGTGGGTCAGAGGTCAACTTCAGGTGACCTACATCAGATGCCATTGGTCTTGTTGTCTGAGACAGCATTTCTCACTTACTTGGAATTTGTCAACTAGAAAAGGCTAGCAACAAAGACCCTTATCTGTCTCCCTCTCTCCATATTGGAAATTATAAGCATGAACTGCCATGTCTGGTTTTTAACGAGTTCTCGGGATGGGACTGGGGTTTTCATGATTGCACAGCAATCACTCTGCTTATGAGTTCTCTCTCCATTCCTGATGTCTCTTCTTGAACTGTGTCTCTCTGAGAAGGTTTCAACTCCCCTGAATGAGTCCTTGGATGCTTCTTTCCAAACATGTCCTTAGCAGGACTGGCTTTAACATGGACCTTTAAAGACCAGAAAAAAAAAAAATCAAAGAAACTACAAGATTCAAAAGAAACAAAATTCAATTAGAAATGGGCAAAAGACATGAACAGAGCACATATTTTTTATGCAGAAAAAAAAAAGCTGTGAAAAGATGTTCAACCTAATTAGCCCTTAAGGAAATACAAGCTGAATCCACAATGAGATGTCATTACAAACCACAATTAGGATGTTTGAAATAAAAATAAAACTTACGAGTACCAAAGCTTGCCCATCGGATGCACTAATTATTTTCTGGCTTTGCATCTTGGGCTTAGAGTTACAGAGCTCCAGAGACAAAATGATTTGCTCCCTGAACCATCAGGTCTGTGTGGCTTGTGATGAGAGACTCATTTATAGATGGCTTATGACCATGGTCAGAAGAAACACCTGCTCACAGAGAGAAATATCTATGAATGTGTGTGTGTTCTGATGGCTGGAGAAAAAGAGCACAGTGCTAGAGTCACACCCCTTGCTCCCTCCCCAGCTGTGACACCTGCTAAAGCTTACTGGTGCTCACCACCAATGGCATCAGCTCCTGTCAATCACACAGTTGAATTTGTTTCTTATAAATAGACTTAAGGACCATTAGAGCCCCATGCAGTCTTCCTTTTCACGTCTCCCATTCTTCCACTGCCTTATTCTGCTTTTACTCAGGATACTAAATATGTGGCATATTGGCCACCTGGTTCCTTTAGACAAACACATTCTGTCAGTGACAGGGAACTGACTCCATGTCTAGCTTGCAGCTTTCGGTAAATAGTAAGAAGACTCAAGCTAACAAGCTTCCAGTAAAAGTCAACTCAGAAGTCACAATAAAGAAAAAATTATGATGCTAATCTCAACATCAAGATTAATAGGCTTTTAATTAAAGTCATAGTAACATGTTGAATACTTAGATTTACTGCAAAATATTGACATATTTTGAGCACATTGGATGATGGACAACTTTAAGAAACAATATGTGGTAGCAAGTAAAATATCAAAAAACTTTTTGTTAATAATGACTTATAGCTAAAACCCAACATATTGCTGACACATCATTGATCTGACCAATAAATTACTATCAGCCTGTGTTTTACTTATCTTTACCTAGACCTCAGTAACTTATATGGGGTCAGGGATGTGAAGTCGGCATGTTTGCATTATATTCACTAGATATCTAAGTTGGATGCCAGTTTATTGCTTTTTGTTTGAGGGTTTGTATGTAAGCAATACTTTCTAAATTTACTTTATAAATAACTAGAACTTTAAAATACTCATAACACTGGAATCACTTCAAAGATATTTTTTCTTCCATTCAGTGAAAGCATAATCCTGATAGGATTTGGAATATTTTGGTTTCAAAGGAAATGTAGGTTTTGATGGATAGTCAGTTAACATAATTAAGTGTGACCTTGGATGCTAGAGGAAAGTGCCAGAAAACTTGTGTTTAGAATTCCAAGCAGCCATGAGCCACCTGGCTGAGTGCTGGGAACTGAACCTGGGTCCTCTGGAAGGTCCAGCAGCAAGTGTTCCTAATCACCACTGAGCCATTATCACTGAGCCATCATCACTGAGCCATCATCACTGAGCCATCATCACTGAGCCATCATCACTGAGCCATCACCTCTGAGCCATCATCACTGAGCCATCATCACTAAGCTATCATCACTGAGCCATCATCACTGAGCCATCATCACTGAGCCATCATCACTGAGCCATCACTACTGAACCATGATCACTGAGCCATCATCACTGAGCCATCATCACTGAGCCATCATCACTGAGCCATCATCACTGAACCATCATCACTGAGCCATCACCACTGAGCCATCATCACTGAGCCATCACCTCTGAGCCATCACCACTGAGCCATCACCACTGAGCCATCATCACTGAGCCATCACCTCTGAGCCATCACCACTGAGCCATCATCACTGAGCCATCACCACTGAGCCATCATCACTGAGCCATCACCACTGAGCCATCACCACTGAGCCATCATCACTGAGCCATTATGACTGAGCCATCATCACTGAGCCATCATCACTGAGCCATCATCACTGAGCCATCACCACTAAGCTATCACCTCTGAGCCATCACTGAGCCATCATCAATGAGCTATCATCGATGAGCAATCACACTGAGCCATCATCACTGAGCCATTAGCACTGAGCTATCCCCTCTGAGCCATCACTGAGCCATCATCACTGAGCCATCATCACTGAGCTATCATCACTGAGCCATCATCACTGAGCCATCCTCACTGAGCCATCATCACTGAGCCATCATCACTGAGCCATCATCACTGAGCTATCATCACTGAGCCATCATCACTGAGCCATCATCACTGAGCCATCACCACTAAGCTATCACCTCTGAGCCATCACTGAGCCATCATCAATGAGCTATCATCGATGAGCAATCACCACTGAGCCATCATCACTGAGCCATTACCACTGAGCTATCCCCTCTGAGCCATCACTGAGCCATCATCACTGAGCCATCATAACTGAGCCATCTCTAAAGCTCCAAGTATGGACCTTTTTAAAGGTCCATTTGTCAGTTTATCTTTTCACTTAACTTTTAATTTAGTATATTGTAGACATTCAAAGGAATTCCCCAAAATATCAATTGAATTTTTTCTTAGTACAAATGATGTAAAAATATAAATGAAACAGACTTTAATACACATCTTTCTGCTCCCAAAATTCTTTACCAGGTGAAAAATGAGCCTTTAGGATAACTCCAGGATACTAATACATTTATAGATTTTTAGAACATTGTGCTATAATTTAATTTTATTTCAAAAGACTATCAGGGTAATAGCATATCTGATCATTATGAGATTTACTAGGAATGTGGCATAAATAAATAAATAAATAAATAAATAAATAAATGGGAAATGTCTAAGCTTAAAATCTAAGTTTTAAATTGTGTGTGAACATATTTAGATAAAAAGCAAGGTAACTTGAGTTGACTTTGAATGATTGTGTGGATTCGTTATGTCATCTGAGTGGAAGGAAAGGATAGAGCATGGCACTCAATATGTGTGTGGTATTTTTAATACCCGGGCATGAGGCAAGCTTATAGCATAAAGCAAACATACACATTACCCTTTGAAAATGAAAGCCTGCATTCAACTGTTATGTACAATTTTAACCCCAGTTTATTTGAAAGAAAATCACAGGAGCCAGAGCTGCATCCTGTGGCTAGCTAGTGATGAAATAATTATAGTGAAGTTGAAGTTCCCAAAGGTACAGAATATGAGAAAAGAGGTGCAGTAAAGCTGAGGTTGAATAGACAAGTTTCAGAGTGCTTCTGAGAGATGGAGAACCCAAAATCTCATTATCCCCATAGCATCCAGTTTACAGGAGGATTGCTGCTGTCATGCGGCATGGAAGCCTACTTCGTGTTCTATACAGCAAATCAGAGTAGAATTAAAAAAAAAAAAAAGCCTGCTCAAAAGAAGAAAGAGTACACAAACCAAGCCATAGCTATCATCAAGTTGAGAAGAAATGTGATGGCAGGTGTGAATGCAGAGGAGCCTGGGCTTTCTTTATGGTCTGTTTGTGCGATCATAGAACATATCAGAAACTAGGTGGGCACACATGGTAGATGTGACAGTATATCGTCACATTCCTAGCTGGGAGAGAGAGATGATGGTTCAGTAAGGCAGAGAAGATATATGTCTCAATGTTGGAAGGTGGCCATGGCTGAAGAAAGAAAATCAGAAAATGGGAACTGGGGACTTGTGGGAAGCAGAGGCACAGATTTCAACAGGGACTGGTGCAGAGATCCAAGAGAAAGGGTCTCCCAGGAACAGGATGCCCGGAGGATGGAGATTAAGAAAATAAACAGGAGTCGTGGCAGAGCATGCTTGAAATGTTCCAGAACAGCAACAGGGGAGAGAGCCCTATATCTGGCTTACAGTAAAAAATGGACTTATAGGAGTGGAAGTCCTTTAGAATGTTCTCTACTGTCACTGGGCCCACATTCTCTCTGAGATAAGAGGAGCCATAGCAGAGAGAGTATAGCCCTAACTCGGTGGAGTATAAAGGTCACTTGACTCAGGCTCTGCTGTGGGAACACGCTGAAGATGAAGGGGATAGACCACACGAGTGCAGGGAGACCACATTTGCTGCTGTGATGCGAGCTACTTCAACATCTGGCTGTTTGGACTACTCTGGTGGTTCTGTGAAGGTAAAGGCAATAGGATGGGCAAATCAATTGGATGTGAGTGTGAAGGATGAAGCGGTCAAGGCGGCTTCAGCAATGACCAACACGAGCATTGACTTGATGGAGACAGTCTGGAAGGGCAGAGGAACAAGAGGCAGCATCAGGAACTCAAGACCTATCTGAGCTCCCTCCGCGATGCCGCATTATCGAATTCTAGTCCACATGGAGACGCTGAGTGGGAAACCGAAGTAGAAACCTGTCCACAAGACATGTGACCCCAGCTTGTCGGGGCCACAGAAGATTCATGCCCACGATGTTTGCCCCCTTGAGATTTATCTAGATAGATATCTATTATGTTCCAGCAGCCAAGGCTTTTGATGAGACGTTCTGTTGGATTTCTTTTTTTAAAAGTCACATTGACCACAAAATGTCAAACAGTATGAGAGTCATCACTTCCAAGCCAGGGTACAGGGCTGCCCACACCTGAAGCTGCTCCCAGCACCCTAGTTGTTTAGGGAAGGTTCAGGCTATTCATTCGATAACAGCTTTTGCAATTCCCTATGAGATCCAATTATAGCCACAAACAGATCATTTTACCAGCTTGGTGCCTGAACTTGAACTCCATCATAGGGGCTACTTCTTCATTTCTAAAGCCTATAAAAGATAATGGCAGCTTGTATACATTTCCTCCTCCAGGTCACAATGTCAGAATTGTTGATGTGCATTTTACTGGTAATTGGGGAAAGTCCCTTGGCCCAGACATCGAGCTCTATCTGTAGCTACAGGATTTGAGGGAGAAAAAAAATCATGGCCTGTGAAGAGTTACAATGTACTCACCGTCTCCACTATTACAATGTAGTCACAATCTCCAGAGTTACAATGTACTCACAGACTCCACTGTTACAATGCACTCACAGTCTCCACTGTTACAATGCAATCACAGTATCCACTGTTACAATGTACTCACAGTCTCCACTGTTACAATGTACTCACAGTCTCCACAGTTACAATGTACTCACAGTCTCCACAGTTACAATGCACTCACAGTCTCCACTGCTACAATGTACTCACAGATTCCACTGTTACAATGTACTCACAGTCTCCACTGTTAACAATGTATTCACAGTCTCCACAGTTACAATGTACTCACAGTCTCCACAGTTACAATGTACTCACAGTCTCCACAGTTACAATGTACTCACAGTCTCCACTGCTACAATGTACTCACAGTATCCACTGTTACAATGTACTCACAGTCTCCACTGTTACAATGTACTCACAATCTCCACTGTTACAATGTACTCACAGTCTCCACTGCTACAATGCACTCACAGTTTCCACTGTTAACAATGTACTCACAGTCTCCACTGTTACAATGCACTCACAGTCTCCACTGTTACAATGCACTCACAGTCTCCACTGCTACAATATACTCACAGTCTCCACTGTTACAATGTACTCACAGTCTCCACTGCTACAATGTACTCACAGATTCCACTGTTACAATGTACTCACAGTCTCCAAGGTTAACAATGTACTCACAGTCTCCACTGTTACAATGTACTCACAGTCTCCACTGTTAACAATGTACTCACAGTCTCCACAGTTACAATGTACTCACAGTCTCCACAGTTACAATGTACTCACAGTCTCCACAGTTACAATGTACTCACAGTCTCCACTGCTACAATGTACTCACAGTATCCACTGTTACAATGCACTCACAGTCTCCACTGTTACAATGTACTCACAGTCTCCACTGTTAACAATGTACTCACAATCTCCACTGTTACAATGCACTCACAGTCTCCACTGTTACAATGCACTCACAGTCTCCACTGTTACAATGTACTCACAGTCTCCACTGTTAACAATGTACTCACAGTATCCACAGTTACAATGTACTCACAGTCTCCACTGTTACAATGTAATCACAGACTCCACTGTTACAATGTAGTCACAGTCTCCACTGTTACAATGCAGTCACAGTCTCCACTGCTACAATGTACTCACAGATTCCACTGTTACAATGTACTCACAGTCTCCAAGGTTAACAATGTACTCACAGTCTCCACTGTTACAATGTACTCACAGTCTCCACTGTTACAATGCACTCACAGTCTCCACTGTTACAATGTACTCACAGTCTCCACTGTTACAATGTACTCACAGTCTCCACTGTTACAATGTACTCACAGTCTCCACTGTTACAATGTACTCACAGTCTCCACTGTTACAATGTACTCACAGACTCCAATGTTACAATGTACTCACAGTCTCCACTGTTACAATGTACTCACAGTCTCCATAGTTACAATGTACTTGCAGTCTGGGATGTCCAGTGAGCTGTGTGCATTTTGAATCATTCCACCTAAATTCAAATAGGAAAACTGAGCTTAAAGGGCTTTATAATTTTTCCTGTGTTAAGAGAAGACTTCTGCACAACAGTGTCATTTGAAACCAAGCCTGTGACACCAATCTGAGCTCTGTCCCTTCCACAGCATTCTGTTCTAAGTCCCCTCCCTTAGAAGCCCCTCTCTGGTCCCTAAGGTTTCCTTCTTGTAGCATTCTCATCTCTGTCCTTGCCTCTGTTTCTGTATCCTTCACCATACTTCCAGTTTTCATTCTTTTTTCTTTCTTCCTCTTTTTTTTTTTGTTTTTTTTTGTTTGTTTGTTTGTTTGTTTTTCAGGGCTAAAGAGCATGCAGAGATGATGATAACATTTAAACCAGTAAGGCTTCTTCTAGTTTCCCCTAGACGTCAGGTAGCTTGGCTGTTAGTTTCATGCATCTAAGAGCCAGAATGAGGTCCTGACTATTTGCCGTGGGTTGAGTATCCTGGTCCTTCCATTCAACACACTCTCATCTCTAGTGGCCAGAGGTGAAAGACTATGCCAAGGTACCCCATCCTTTCTTTAAAATACCTCATATGTTTTATGGACTTGGCTACTTTTTATCTCAGGTACAGACAAGAATTGGAAACGAGAATTGGAAGAGTAGAAAGTGCAGGTAGACCCCAGTTTGTTTGAGAAGGGATTGACAACCCCTTTCCCAGTGGATTAAACTCACAGCCGGTGCTCTTATCTGGAAATGAGTCCTATTACCAGTGTTCAGAGGCAAGGTTTTGGGAAATTTTAAATATCCTCAGGAGAGAGGAGGTTGTATTTACGGAGGTCACTGGATGTTATTTACTAAATGGTTCCGTTTTGCTCCTTTCAGAGAGAAACAAAGGCTCCATCATTCTGTCAGCCGCTCTCCTGATGAAACTCGCTGTACCAGACAGAAACACACATTCTGTTCACCCAGCGCTGAAGTGTGATTCTCTCCTCTTGAATGTCAGAGTGACCAATGGGATTTGAATTGAATTAATAGGAAAAACAAATCCTGATCTTCTAGGCAGCTACGTCTTAGACATTTATGTGGCAGTGGTGATGTTCTTATGCGTGCTTGCCTGTTTGCCGGGGCCCACATTCTAGACAGGTGCTTCCATTTACCGTGGGAGCAAAGACATCCTTATCACCTTTTAAACTGGAATTCTTTGTCACTGTTGCATAAAGTTTCACATCTACAAAATAGTAACTGCAGGAAAGCATGCCATTTAGAAATGTGCATGCCTTGTGTGGTAGTGGGCCGTACATTCAGGTGCATGTGCACATGTGTGTGCTGTATGTGGAGGTCAGAGGTTAGTATCAGCGGTGCTCTTTGATCCATTTCTGCTTTATTTTTCTGAGTCTGGGTGTCTCAATGAATCGACTGAACAGGACTGACAGAAAGCTCAGAGATCCTCTTGTCCCTGTTTGCCTGGTTCTGGTTCTGGGTCTATAGGCACACCACTACCCGTGGTTTATTTTTACTTGGGTGTTGGGATCCGAACTCAAGCTCCCATGTTTGTACAGCCAATACTTACTAACAGTCATCTCTCTAGGCACAGACATGTGCTTCTTAGTTTAATTGATTACTCGGGAAATTCTGTTGGTAATATCTCAAATGTCATTTGCTGGAGTTTCTTCATCATGAGCCCCTTTGATGGAGAAAGGAGTCCCTACCTCCTATGTCAGAAACATGCATAGCTGTGTGCCTCTACTGCTCTCAGATGCTCCTCTGTGCCTTGTGAGTTTGGCTTAAACAATCGAAGGATCACATTGAGCAGTGATTGAAAGCTACAGGACCTTTGGGGTCAGTTGAAAGGAAATTGTAGGTCCAGTGGGCCAGCAGCCATATGTGGCTCTGCTCAGAATGCTCATCTGAATGCTCATCTCTCTTCTTAAGAGAACTGCTCTGAGGTCAGTCCATGCTCAAGCAATAAATGCCTTACACATGGATGATCAGGGGGTGATGTGATGTGTACAGTTTATACAGAACTTGAGCAGGAAAGCATATGGAAGTATTTGCCTTAACATGACTTTGGGGGGTGGGGGGTTAGAGAGATGACTCAGTAAGTGAAGTAGTTGACTTTCAAGGGACTTGAGCTTGGTCTTGGGCTTCCTGGTGCACATTTGTAATCTCAGCAGTAGAGAGACAGAGAGGTCAAAGCCCTGAGGCTGTTTCTCCACCCTAATCCGTGAACACCATGTCAGTGAGAGATCTTGCCTCAAAATCCAAGGTGGATGTCCTCTGAGGCATGAGTCAAGGCTGAGCCTCTGCTTTTGCACACACAGCTTTGTGCACACCTAACTAAACACAATTACCTCTTAGTCCCTTAAAGTTATTCACACTAGACGCAGAAAGGAGAAAAATGTACCTCAGAAGATGAATTCCTTGCTTACTATACTCTACACATTTGAAAGCATCTGCAGATATTAACACTGTGTATGTTCTCTTGCCACAAATCTGCTTTTAATTGGCTTCCCATTGTCGTGGCAGATGTGAAAGCTCTTGTCGCTATCTGGCAAAACCAACAGTTTGGGATTTCACTGAAAGGTAAGCATTTCTCACAGGCATTTAATATGGGGAATATTTACCCTCATTTTTAAAGAGATGACAACCACATCGGTTACAATATGATTAAACAGCGTAAAATGCATCTTAGAGAAATAGGTAAATCGGAAAGAGTAAGCCCTGCTGAGATGGTAAGAGCCAGGCCATGCCTAGAAGACTGTACTGGAAGTGCATTCCAGGGAAGGCAAAAGCATGCTCAGAGTGGCTATTTCTCTGCCACGGAGAAGTCGCCCATGCGTCCTGGGTGAAAGTGGAGGCCAGAGCCCTGTTTTGAGGCCACATCTCTTATATGTATGTGATTTATGGCACCACCACCTTATAGGGAAAGGAATAAGGTCCCTGCCCTGTCCTGTCCTGTCCTGTCCTGCCCTGTCCTGTCCTGTCCTGTCCTATCTCCATCTCCTTTCTCCCCAAATGCAAAACTCCCATTCTGGCAACATGTGGTATCAGTCTCTTGGAGCATTATTGGCATGGTTCAGTATCCCCAAGTCAGATCCACCCAAGAACGTTGGAAGGTGATGCTGTGAGACTGTGCCTGAGCAGCGACGACTGGGAGGCACAAACAGCAGTGGCGGTGTTCAATGATGCATTCCCTTAGGTTGAGGCAAACCCTCCCTCACCACTCTTGCTGTTTTTTGTTCATTTCCTGGCTCTGGATTGGGATGAACTGTTTGTGTTGCCACGTGCTGCTCTCTACTCTGATTCTACTGCTGCTATGCAATGCTTTCACTATCTGCATCCCTCAAATAAGAAGTCATTACACAGTCTCCTAAAGTGGACCTTTGGGACATCTTTATCAAGAAGTTTAACACAGTTATCCTTCTCCCCGAAAGTACATGTAGTAAATGTGGTTGGAAGAGAGAGAAAAGCATGCCTCCGGATCCCGGGATAACGCTCAAAATTACTTCTAAACACTGTCAAATATACTCCTAGAGGGGCTATGAATATTTCCCTGTGATTTTCTCTGCATTGTGATTTACTGAGGATTATGTCTTGGAATTTAGAACCATCATCCTGCAATTATCACACACAATACAACACTTACCGTCTTTATCGACCATTCCACAAGCCACTATGAAGTTTGCATTCTAAACGGTGCGCTACATAGAGAATCTTACTAAAAGAAAGAAAAAACTAGGTTCCTTCCTTTCTTCCTTCGCTCCACTTCCTCTTCCTTCCCTTCCTCTTCCTTTCCTTCCCTTCCTCTTCCTCCCCTCCCCTCCCCTCCCTTCCCCTTCCCCTTCCCCTTCCCCTTCCCCTTCCCCTTCCCCTTCCCCTTCCTTCCTCCCTCCCTCCCTCCCTCCCTCTCTCTCTCTCTCTCTCTCTCTCTCTCTCTCTTTCTTTCTTTCTTCCTTTCTTTCTTCCCCCTTGTGTTAAGAAACACAAAAGAGCTGGAATCTGCTCTGGGGAAATGAACATGTTACCACTTTTTTGATGCGAGGCATAAGCTTAAACTTTAATGGATTCTTCAAGAAAGACAAGTTTGCGGCAGAAATTCTTTTATCCTCCAGTGGTGACAGGAAAGGAAAGGAGAAGCTGGGGATTTTCAACAATGAAGAAGAAATCTGGGACTTTTGAAAGAGAAAGATGAGGTATGGTTCTAAAAATTTTCCATTTGCATTTAAAACATACCCAGCCGTCTACAACAAAAATAACCTTCTGTAGATTTTAACTAATTGTGCTGACATATTCGTGCTTTTAAAAGTGACTGGCCAATCATAATTTGAAATAAAATAGTGTAGACTTGGGTGTAAAAACTTGCTTGAATGTATTTGGTGTAGTGAGATATGTCAGTTGCTTCTTTCCCTTAGGTTTTCATTTGTATAAAGGCAGCATACTAGATTAGTTTAAAACCTGTTACTTCAAAATCTGTACTGCTAATGCTGACATAGAGCATAGCCATCCTGATTTTTGCTAAAGCTTCCTACACAACTCACTCCAGTAGTCGACACACTACTTTGTTTATACACAGGTTAATGCAACTTGAGGCAGACAACATATCAGTCAACCAATCAAAATATAGTATATCAATGTTTGGCCCTATCTTTTGTGAATTCTCAGTTTGATGAGAAGCTTATGAAGCAAGAAATAAGTATCTGAATGTATTACACAAGCTGCCAAGAGACAGAAACAATAATCAGTCCTGCTTGGATGTAAAGGTTTCAGATAACAATGGCCAGTGTGGAAGTTCCATCAAAGGCTGCAATAGTGACACACACGCCTTGGGAGTAACCAACAGCTTTCTTTTTGGACTAGAGACCCCAACCATAGGAGGGAATCCATGTCCAGTGCTATAAAACAGCCAAGTACTCATAGCTGGTGAGAAAGGACAAGGACACAGGGAGGCTAGGCCACCATTGTCACTTTCCTAAGTCAGCATCATTCCTAAGAGTATCCCCGATACTTGTCCTCACACCCGGATCTCATTACCCATCAAAGAAGGATGTTTTTGTTTTTGTGTTTTTGTTTTTGTTTTGTTTTGTTTTGTTTTCCCAGCAGATGGAGACCTTTGCAAAAAATCCACAACAGGTTGTGATTTAGAGAACAACCAATCTTGTGTGTTGCCTGAGCCCAACTGGTACATCTTCAAGACAACCTTTCTGCTTAAGGCTCAGGGAACATCACAGAAGAGGGTTAGAAAGGTTGTAAGAGCCAAAAGACAAGGATGTCTTCTATAAGACAATGTCTTTCATATATGACAGAGATAGATGTCCATGAATATTTCAACAACATTCTTGTCTAAACAAGACCAGCACAGTGGCAACAGTAACTGATAGGTGAGCATGGATGGCGTAATCTCAAAAGGCTCAGATCCTAAATGAAGAACTACAATTAATGAGTATTGAGAGAGGAGAACTGTTCTTCGCTAGAGATGAACCGCTAACTATCCAATGTCAAGCCCTCAGCTTTAAATATCCATATATACAAGTAACATTGAGCAGACTTTATTTATATATAAGTGTGTGTGTGTGTGTGTGTGTGTGTGTGTGTGTGTAGATATTGAGTGTGCTTACATAGAATAGTAATTAAAGACAAACAGGTCATGAATTTGAGATGGGGCTTAGGAATGAGTTGAAAGTGGAGATAAAGGGATGAAATGATATGAATGAGTACATGTGTATAAGATTTTCAATAAATAAATAAATATAAAAGGTAGTGACATTAGAATAGGAATAAAAACTGTAAAAATATATCCATTGTTAGAGGCTTATAATTCACTTGCTCTGGCAAGGTGTGGGCTGTGGAGTCAGTACATAAGGAAGGGGAGAAGATGAGGCTTTCCCACTAGCTTGGAGGTTGCTGGGTCCTGAGACAAATTAGAGAATCTCCCAGTGTGCTGTTCCCCCTTTGATCAGATGGAAAGTCCAAATGTTGCAGAGATGAAATTAAAAAAATGTTCTATGAAAGCTTAGCACGGTTTGTGTTTTAGTTGAGAACTACAACTAACTTTTATAAGTTATTAATTTCTCATCGTTTTACATTTACTTATTGACTCGAAAGATATATGTGTTTGATGCTGTGTCAGATATTGGAAACACAAGCACATATACCTCCATGGGTCAACCGAAATAAAGAGAAATAAAAATATTGTAAATAAGACAAAGTCCCAGTCTCCACTGGATGCACATCTGCAGAGAATCTTAACCGTCCGGTTCATAGGTCACAAGCTTATGTTGTTAAGCAGCTGGAAGAAGGATAGTAATAAAACCAGCAGCTAAAAATTACTGATTGCTCATTATACGGTGCACTATTTTGCCTGTTATCTTGAAGAGTGAAAGACAGACAGATGACCTTGGAGTTGATTTTAAAATCCCTGCTTAATGTACTAGGAAATAGAAGTTCATCAGCCTCTAGATGAGCTGCTATATCTAGAGTGTCAGCATCTCACCTGGTACAAAGATTTTTTTTTTTTGAGACAGGGTCTCTCTGTGTAGCCCTGGCTGTCCTCGAACTCACTCTGAAGACCAGGCTGGCCTCAAACTCAGAAATCCACCTGTCTCTGCCTCCCAAGTGTTGGGATTAAAGGCGTGCACCACCACGGCTCGGCTCTGGTACTAAGTTTCTTAAGAACTTAAAACCCTGTAGAGAAATCATTCTCTTTAGACAAACTTATGCCAGACTGGGAGGGGGGTGGGCAAGGGGCATCATTTTTTCATCTTTTATTAGATTTTTACAAAATCTCAACAGTATGGCACCTAACCAAGGGCCTGTATATCAACAAACCCAGTTGGCATGCCAACGCCAATGCCAATGGGGGAAATAGGAAATGTCACAAGTCCCCACCCTTGATAAACAGCTGCAGCCATGCAAGGTTACTGAAAGAAATCCCTGACAGGTTATCTTACCCCAAGTGGTCCTGGCATAATGAGCATGTGTTTATGAATCAGCCCAGCATTGAAGAGGCCATAAATTTGGGAGGAAATGAGGAGACAAAGGAGGAGCTGGAAGGGAGGAAGGGAGACAGAATGGAATCAACATTATTTAAGTATAGTGGTTGTAGATGAAATTCTCAAAAATACAAAATAAACTAAAAAGGTTGAGATACTCCAGCACAGCTGTTAATATGCAGCCACATCTGTCCAAAGGCCATGAGTACAAACTCTTTTCAGACCTCAAAGACACTATTTTGTGGTTCTCTCTGACTTCAAATCTTAACCATTGTTCCACCCTCTCTTCTGTCTGAGCCTTAGAATGGGGTGTGTGTGTGGGGGGGGGGGTTGCTCTAGTCAACTTTCCAACATGAACAGAGGGTACCTTGTAAGACCTCACTTCCAGTTGAGACTCTGCAGGAAGTCAATGGCTACCAGGGGAAAACAATTTAGGTTGTTTTGTTTTGTTGAAACCAAAAGCTTTTGGATAATTTCCATGTGTCTATCATTTATTCATTTGCTTCTGTAAAGCGAAAAATGTCAGCTCACTTCTTACTTAATGGTGAAAGATAGGATGAGTTCTTCACCTTAAGATGTTCTTGGAGACTCTAGGCAGAAAACAGGCAAGTGGAGGACAGCCGAATATGGAAAGAAATAAAAACTGCACTCACATAGACCATCTGAGCTTGTTTGCAGAAACCCCCAAAGGACTGCCTAAAGTGGCTAAAAGTGATAAATGCTTTCCAAGGGACTGCAGGATGTAATCTAAAGTCTAAAACCCAGTCTCTGTGTGCTAGTAACGAACGAGCCATGGAGGAAATTAAGACCCAGCTCTCAGCCACTCCACTGGAGCGCCTTGAGAACTTACACAAGAGAATGTTTTTGAAAGCTGCTAGGCAGCTCTCAAGAGTGAGCTGGTGGAGAAACAGGCACGAAAAGAAACAATTGGTCGAATTATAGACACTGACGTGGGACCATACGGTCATCCTATTCTTCATGGCTCTACCCATTTCACACTTGGTATAGAAATCCTCACGTGTCCTGTAGGAACTGTTTGACCCTTTGTGCCTGCCACTGTGAGAAGCAGTATAGCTCTGAATATCTACAAGTCTTTAAGTTCATGTGGAATAAGAAGTCTGGTGTTTAGCAAAGACAGACACTGAATATCTCATCTCAGTCGACTGTGGAGTCTACCCTCACCCAACAGCCAGATCCTTTGAGCCCTATAGCAGCCGCTGGACTGACAATATTCAGCAATTCTAATACTAACTGAGATACAGGCATTGCCCTAAATATCTTATGTTGAGCACAATAGTACTTTTTTATGGGGGGGGGCTATGAATGAATGCTGTAAACTTCTTATTAATCAGACGCTGGAAAACAGGCTACAGAAAGCAAGCAATGCAGAGTACCCACCATCCCAATACTCTGCTCAAATTTGTGCTTGGCACCACTGACAGTGTTGTCTAAAGTCACCTTGGCAGATGGAAGTAAATGAAGCTAAGCTAGAGCAGAGAGAACTGAAAAATATTTGGCAACAGTCGTATCCTCAGACTTCAGTGTTAAGAAAGCAGAGACACATCAAAATTAAATAAAACAAATCATTGAGAAGCCTGATGTTGACTGGGATTTTTTTCAATCCTACGACTAGCCTGCTTTAAATAAAAAGAACTAGTTGGTGAAATGCAAGTGTGTCTGGAATTCAGAAATTTAACTTAGGAAATAATTACCATCCCTCTGGGGATAACCTTAAAGACACACTTAATACCATTTTGTCAGGCTGCTCTTTCAACTCCTCTATAAATTGGAGTTTTCTTGAAGTGGTCTAGAGGCACTGGCAATAAAAAATTAAACGTATTTATATAAATCACATCATTACCCTTGAGTTGGATTTGCTTCGTGAATACTTATTAGTTGAGTCATTTGTTCATTCATGAGTCCCATAGGTTTTAGTATATATGGATATGTCTCACACTATGATGGACAGTGGAAAAAATAGTGTAAAATTTGTATAGAATCTATGTCCCTTATGAGATTTCCATGTAGCTAGAGAAAGACTAATCAAATGGTTAAATGCATATGCATAAATATGCATAATTTTAACAAAGTTATGAATTGGTGTGGAAACTTTCTTTGTCCTACCTAATCCTGCTGGGGAGGTTGTTTGGGGAAGAGGCATTTCCATCCAACTTGAGGGACAGAGAGATATTTAATCAAGTAAGGTAGGAAAGGAGACAGAAGATCCCGGAAGGAGAGATGGCTTGAGTTCGGGTTCTGATTGGATGGGATGATTTCTCTCTGGTATGGTGTGAACAGTGAGGCAGGAACGCAGAGCAGGAATGTGGAAAGAGCAATGTGAGGTCAATAGATGTCCAGAGAGGCATGGACTAAGCAAAAAAAAAAAAAAAAAAAAAAAAAAGAGAGAGAGAGAGAGAGAGAGAGATGAGGCTGATGCATTGAAACAGGGATTCTAGCTACATGATGAAGAAAACACAAGAGAGCAAAGCTGATATGAAGGAGAAGAGGTAGCTATAGACAGCGTGTCCAGAGAGAGCCTGAGTCACATTGTCAGCCTCTACCCCAAACCCCTTGGGGATATCTGATCAGCTATTTCTAAAATTTTTTTTTGTTTTGTCTATGAAGCAGAAATGATGCAAATGATATTTCTCCAGTAAAGTGTCTGTGAAGACTGAGCAACTAGGTCTGGGGTGTGTGCTGTAAAATATAACTCACCAAATATTAGCTCACTGGGAGAGCAGTCATGGGAAGCTGTGTGTGGTCCCACGAGGTGGGTGATAGTACCCAGGTTCTGCCTCTCCTAGTTGGTGTTGGGAGTAGGAGTCTTTGATCATTTACATATTTTGAGACAGGCTCTCATATATCCCAGGTTCCCTTGAACTCACTATGTAGCCAATCATAACAATGAACTTATGATTGCCCTGCCTCAGCCTCTGGTGTCCAGCACCAGACCTGACACACGAGGTGCTCAGGATGCCTAGCAAGCATCCTCTCTTCTGTGCTCCAACTGCAGTCTTGGAATGGGAGTCCTGAGCAAACAAAATGTTTTCCCCTCCTGGATGTCCCATAGAGTCCTGACAGTGCCTGTCAGCTTTAAGTTCAATGTCTTCTCAGTCAATTCCAGAATGCATTAAAAAGCAACACTGCAATAGGTAGCTGAGTGTTGATAAGTGGCCTTGAGAGGAAGCAGAGTGGTTTGTTGATTTCTTCCATCTTCCCTTCTACAGCTATCCACAATATCGTTCTTTGTCCTTTTGTGGATGTCTGTCATTTATGCCACGCCTTTTCCTTCTGATAGACATATACAGAGTAGATATTTATATTCTCATACTTACACTCTGGGCTGCTGAGGTGGACCAGTAGAAGAAGCCACTTGCTGGAAAGTCTGATAACCTAATTTCCTTACCGGGAACTAAAAAGGCAGAGGGAGAGAAATCCTGCAAGCTGTTCTCTGACCTCCACACAGGGGCTGTGGTACACGTAAGGGCACAGGCACAGGAACACACACACAAACACACACACAGGCACACACACACATACAAAAGAGAATACTGTAATTGTAAAAAATTATACATGCATTTTGTAATTATCTTCACAAATAGGTTAATTACTTTTGAAAACATGGTTGTATCTTTTGACACTGAGTTCACTTTATTCATTTAAGTTTTTCTTATGTGGGATGAACTATGACTCTCCATAATTACTGTGACTATCAAGACCTTGCTATAATCCCAGGGGCTAAAGGATTGTGTCTTGCCTTCCTTATTCACTCTGACAATTGGACCTTCTAAGTAGAAGTTTTATGCCACTTATATTTAACATAATTCTGATACAGTTGAATTAAACTTGATATAGTTAGATTTATATGTACATATTACATATATAATTGAAAATATGTATTCTTAAAGGGTTAAGAAATGGATGGTTGATAAAAATTCATTTTTTTAGGGAACTCATTCAAAAACTCTTACAGGAAAGGGCTAAATTGTACATATGTAGGAGTTCAATGGTTAGACATGGTTCTCAGTACGATCTGCTGCGGAAGAGGCTATAAATCAACCACAGATGCTTGCTGGTGAACAGATGTGCCTGTGTGCTAATACAGAGAATTTACAAGACAGGGTGTGAAGCAAACATGGTTAACAGAGCACAGTGTGTTCCTCCCACTCTGAAGTTTATCACAAGCCCATTTGACTTGTTAGAGCTGCTTTTGAATCACACTCTGTAACTTTATATATAATGTAAGAACAGGCTTCTGTCTGTGACCATCTGTGGACTATTGTGAACAAAATAGACAGGGTGTTTGAAGTGTCAGTTAGTTTAAAACAAATTTTGATGAGAATATTCTTCATTGTGTTTTAAAGATGTATCGTGTGTGTGTGTGTGTGTGTGTGTGTGTGTGTGTGTGTGTGTGTGCAGTTTGTTGCATGCCTTTGTATACGGAGGGCAGGAGAGGGCCTCAGATTAACCCCTGCAGGAGGCTGGGCTTTTGGATCAGGACTCTGTTCCTCTTGAGCTGTAGCAAGTATTGTTGACACCACCTGTCTCTCCAGCCCCACATCTCTTCTCAAATTTATCCAAATAGCAAAACTCCTTACTCCCTTGCCTAGCTCTCTTTGTATGAGTTTCTTCTTATTAGGATAATTTTCTTTAACCTCTCCTATAGTGGGAATCGATGGTGTTTTGTGTTTCTGCTTTCTTTTGTATGATGTTATTTTTAACTGTCATTTCGGAGTAACTTTTGTTGTTGTTGTTGTTGTTTTGTTTTGTTTTCACTAGGCTTAGAATTCTGGGTTGGAATCGTCATAAGGAAAACATTCACTTCTGCATTGTAGAGATTTCAGTAAAATATTATCTTTTTTTCTTTCATATATCTTCTGTGCTTTTCCCCATGAACTTTTATATCCTCCTGTCTTATCATTTTTAACCAATGTGATTATAATCCTCTCTGTGTCACTCTCTCTCTGTGTCTCTGTGTGTGGGTGTGTTGTCCTCTTGGTTGTGTCAGTTCTTAGCATTTAGCCTTTTTCATCCTAAATCTCTCTCTCCCCTTCTTCCTCTCTGCTTCCATGTATTCTTTATTTAATCATTTTCCATAAATGGTTGAGGCTCTGACTTTTTTTTTTAAACAGTCTTTACTCCCCCTGAACTTTATTTTTGAGGATTCCAACACTGTATATTCAAGTTCGCCTTTTTCCTTCATTTTCTGAGTTGCTACTCTTTAATAATACAATGTCCAAGTGCAAGGTTGTACATTTAACCTTAGCAAATGTCTTTTTAGTCATACACTTATGTATTATAGCTGTCTCTTCATTATATGCATGTTTTAATCTAAGTATTTGGATACATTTATACTAATGGATGTTAATGAAACATTTTTAGTTATCTTCACCTGTGTATTTCCCCATTAACTATGCTTTTTGACTGTCATATTTTCCTGCCTCTGCACATGGCCAACATTATTTATTAGTTAATAAACGTGGTGATTGCATCGCTGGAAGCATGATTGTGTTTTCTTCTATTAAGATAACTTACCTAATGTTCAGCATACAGTAAGGATGTCAATTGTTCTCACCCCTTGAGCTGTGTCTTTTAGATTTTGCTGTAGCATCTGCAGAGACCTCGTCTCCCATGCTGGTTCCACTACCCCGCTATGTTCCTTGCTCATCTCTGAGCTCACTAAGAGTTTTCAATCTGCCTGGCCAGGTTTCCTATGAGTCTCTTCCTCAAACCAGCTCTACCAACATTCTAGATTGCATCTCCTGCTGTTTTGTTTGTTTCTTGTTTTTTTTTTTTATACAGCTTTGCCGAGTTCTTTCTGAATGCAAAGCCAAATACTTTAGTCCTTGGGGGGAAAATTCCTCTAATAGCATGTAGATTTTCTAGTTATCTGTATGAAAGGCTACTTAATGTGGGCATGTGTGACCAGAGAACTGACCTGGGGCAAGAGATAGGTTGGGATATGTCCAAACCCTGAAAATCTCATCTTGATACCAGCAAGGATAGTCTCTTCCTGTTCTAGGCCTGAATATGCCAGTGCACGTCACCCCCTCCCCCATCTGCCACCTCTGTGATAGTTTCTCAGTGTATGACCAAATTACAGATTTAATTTCTTTTCTCCTGATAAGAACCTGTCCAGCAAGCATGTGGAATTTCTGTTCATATAAATGAAGAACTCCCAGGATCTCAGCCAATAATGTACCCTCACCATGAAAACCCCTACCCACTCGCCAAGGTTTGCATAGCCCTTGCTCACCATGAACAAAGAGCATAAGATGATTCACTGATTACTGCCTCAGAGAGCTGTTTCACTAAACACCGGCTAGAAGAGCTCTTTCACAAGAGACGATTTTTCTTCCATTGGAGTCTGAGCACACTTCACTGTAGGCATAGCCATGAAATCTGTATCGTCTCATTCTTTGATGGGCATTTAGGTGGTTTACATATTTTGTGAATAGTGGGCCGGTGAGCATGGAAATCTAGGCATCTAGATAAGATCCTAATTTCAGTCCCTTTATAAATGGACCTATAATTTGGGGGCCATGGGGGAAACTCTTTTAACATTAGAAAGGAAAGAAAATCTTTTTAAGCTACTTTTATGTATTTTCCATAATGTCTACAAATTTTTATGTTACAAATATTTTAATTTATTCACATACAGGACACAGTAGTTGATTTGATAAAACAGTTGTTGCTGTGATGAAACACCTTCATCAAAAGCAGCTTAAGGAAGAAAGCGTTTGTGTAGCTCATGGTTTCCAAGGGCTTAGTGCCACAGTAATGGGAAGGAAAGGCATGGAGACAGAAGCAGGAAGAATAGAGATCAAATTTTATCTGCACGGGGGAAACACTAAAAACAATCAAAAAGGATGATAAAGGCTATAAATTGTCAGAGCCTACTCTCAGTGGCATGCCTCCTTAAGGAAAACCTTAGAAGGTGGAAAGACATTCTAAGTTCATGGACAGCAAAGTTAATGTTGTGAAAATAGATGTATTATCAAGAGCACTCTTATAGATTCATTACCACACTAGACAACAGAAAGTTTCCTCAATAAATGGAGGTAGAAATTGCGTGTGTGTGTGTGTGTGTGTGTGTGTGTGTGTGTGTGTGTGTGTGTTGAAACTAGAGCCATATCTCTCACCCTATATACACAATAAAATCAATTCAAAGACTTTAAGGTAAGACCTAGAACTAAAACTTCAGGTGAAGATACAAGAGAAATACATCTGGTTACAGGCATATACAATGGTGCTCTGAAAGTAATTATAACAGAAAATGATCTCTGAAAAACAGGTTCATTTGCCCAGGGTTAAAAGTCTTCTACGGTTGAGAGGAAACAGTAGAGTTCACAGAGAGTCTATGTAACAAGAGAAAAAAAAAATCATTGACCATAATTGCGACAAGGAATTGCAATTTAGACTCTACAAAGAGATCCAAAATGCAAGCACCGAAAAATAATCATAAACGAATCTAGTGAAAAACATGGGTAGATGAACTGAACAGATAATTTTCAAGTGAAAAATGCAAATGGTCAGCAAATAGTTAAAACACAACCAAACCCAACATCCTTTAACCAGGATTCAGGTATTCTCCATCCATCCCGGAGGAAGGACTAGCCTTAGAAAACAACAAATGCTGGCAAGGGTGAGGAGAGAGGCCCCTCACAAGCTGCTGCTGGGAGCAGATAGAAAAGCTACCAGTGCTGTCCTGCAGAGCACGCCATGGGGTTTTCTCCTGTGTCTTTCAACAGTGGTTTGGGATAGTTTGTGTCTTTCTAGAATAAGGCTTTTAGTTCATGCTAATACATTTAAAATAAAATGATATCATAGTCTAAAAAATGACTTTATGAGGAGGAGGATGGAGAGGAGGAGGAGGGTGGGGAGGAGGAGGATGGGGAGGAGGAGGATGGGGAGGAGGAGGGTGGAGAGGAGGAGGATGGGGAGGAGGAGGGTGGAGAGGAGGATCGTGGAGAGGAGGAGGATGGGGAGGAGGAGGAGGGTGGAGAGGAGGAGGAAGACGAAGATGATTTTGACTTTAACATAAGCAGTGGGTTTAGTTGTTTTGACTATGGTGATTCCTTGAGCTTGTACTAGTAACAAATATAACTAAAGCTAACTTGTGGGTAGCGTAAGATTTCAGTTCTATCCAGTAGCATCGACTTGATATTGGCATGACATTCTCTCAAAGACTTGAGGACCTATAAACTTCTAAACATTATAAACCAAATGGTTATTCTAGGAAAAAATAATCCTCATAAAAATCACGAAGTGGAATGTTACTGAGTGTTTAAAAGTTACTGCGTGGGCCAACCATGTGAAATTGATATCTGGGGGACCATCAAAATCCACTTAGAAGACATTAAATTATTTGCAAAATGCTTTATTAACAGCTCTCCAACCTGATTTTAATAACCGAATCCCTTAAATATATATCACTAGAATTGATGTCAATAAAATTTGTGCCTGAGATGCAATTCTTCCTTTTCTGTTTTTATTTTATTTTCATTCCCCAAGTCTTTGAGCCAGGTTCAAAGTCCTTGGTTGTAGCAAGGACAGAGGAAGTTTAAGTTAAACAGTCAGCTTATCAAATAAAAATATTCCCAGGACATTCACATTGCCAATCCAAACATACACAAAGAAAGACTAGTAGAAGGTGAAAAGGAAAGGTGGGGATGGGAGGAGGAAGGTGGGGAGCAGGAGGGGAAGAAGGAGAAAGAGGGGGAAGAGAAGGAGGCTGGGGATGAGGAGGATGAGGAAGAGGAGGAGGAGAGGGAGGAAGAGGAGGATTCTGGGAAGGAGGAGGATGGAGAAGAACCAGGTGGCTGGGAAGGAGGATGGGGAGGAGGATGAAGATGAGGAGGAGGAGGCTGGGGAGGAGGAGGAAGAGGAAGAGGAAGAGGAGGAAATCAGTGTGTGGTAGCTGAATTTCTCCAGGTAACATGGGCCATGTCATGTGACTACTTGAGACCTATGCCACAGGTGATCCAGGAACATATCTCAGAGCTAATGATCTTAGGAGATCACTCTCCAGCTCTGCACATACTGTTGCCTCCTACTCATGCTCACGGAATCAAGTCTTACTATACCTGTGTGGGTCCTCCCTGGAGGTAGTCTGATAAGCTCAAATATTACTAATTAAGGGTGATTCTCTCTCCCTCTCCCTCTCCCCCTCCCCCTCCCCTCCCCCTCCCCCTCCCCCTCTCCTCCTCTCTTCTCCTCTTCTCTCCTTTCTCCCCTCTTTTGGGTCAGGATGTAAACCTCTCAGCTTTTGCTCCACTGCCATCCTACTGCTTTCTCTCTCTCTCTCTCTCTCTCTCTCTCTCTCTCTCTCTCTGTGTGTGTGTGTGTGTGTGTTCTATTTCTGTAAAGAGGCACCATGACCAAAGCATCCCTTACAAAAGAAAGTGTTTAATTGGGGACTTGCTCACAGCTTTAGGGGTTAATCATCATAGTAGAAAGCAGGTAGGATGGCAGTGGAGCAAAAGCTGAGAGGTTTACATCCTGACCCAAAAGAGGGGAAAAGGGAGAGAAGAGGAGAAGAGAGGAGGAGGGGGAGAGGGAGAGGGAGAGGGAGAGGGAGAGGGAGAGGGAGAGGGAGAGGGAGAGGGAGAGGGAGAGGGAGAGGGAGAGGGAGAGGGAGAGAGAGAGGGAGAGGAGAGGGAGAGGGAGAGAGACCGAGCACTCAAACGTATTAGACTCCGGAGGCCACTCTCACACTACCCCAGTGTGTGTGATCCTAGGAAATGACTCAGGTTTCCTATGTCCAGCACCTATCACACCCTCACTGGATGCCCAGTGCTCATCACACCCTCACTGGATGCCCAGTGCTCATCACACCCTCACTGGATGCCCAGTGCTCATCACACCCTCACTGGATGCCCAGTGCTCATCACACCCTCACTGGATGCCCAGTGCTCATCACACCCTCACTGGATGCCCAGTGCTCATCACACCCTCACTGGATGCCCAGTGCTCATCACACTCTCACTGGATGCCCAGTGCTCATCACACCCTCACTGGATGCCCAGTGCTCATCACACTCTCACTGGATGCCCAGTGCTCATCACACTCTCACTGGATGCCCAGTGCTCATCACACCCTCACTGGATGCCCAGTGCTCATCACACTCTCACTGGATGCCCAGTGCTCATCACACTCTCACTGGATGCCCAGTGCTCATCACACCCTCACTGGATGCCCAGTGCTCATCACACCCTCACTGGATGCCCAGTGCTCATCACACTCTCACTGGATGCCCAGTGCTCATCACACCCTCACTGGATGCCCAGTGCTCATCACACTCTCACTGGATGCCCAGTGCTCATCACACCCTCACTGGATGCCCAGTGCTCATCACACCCTCACTGGATGCCCAGTGCTCATCACACTCTCACTGGATGCCCAGTGCTCATCACACCCTCACTGGATGCCCAGTGCTCATCACACCCTCACTGGATGCCCAGTGCTCATCACACCCTCACTGGAGTTATTTTAGTGACTGTTAATATACTGAAATTTTCTTCCTATTCCTTCTTGACTTTTATTCTCAGGAAAACTCTTCAGGACCCTTTTTAAAGAGTGAAATCACATAGAACCTACATTAGTAGTTCTCCAGGCTGCACCCATAAAGCACACAGGGCTGCCTAAAAGAGGGCTGACTTTTCCCACCATTCTGGAGATCAGAAGTCAGCCATGCAGGTTTTGTTCTCTCTGAGGCCTCTAGGAGATGGACCTCCTTGCCTCCTCCAGCTCCTGAAAACTCCAGGAATCCATAGCATGATTGTTTGAGCTCTGCCGCCTCCCTTGCATAAGCTATACAAGGTGTCCTCTGTGGGCCCGCCTGCACTTCTTTTCATCTTCCTATAAGGGTGCCAGTTCTGCCTGCCGTAGGCTCTGCCACGTTCCTCTGTGCTTTAATTTGAAGACGTAACAGCCACAGTGAGCCGTTTCCCAAGAAACATCTGAGAGTCTGTATGTGTGGAGAGCAGCCCATCGTCTGAGGGGACATAATCCCAGGCACAACATGCAAAAACTCTCCTCCACGCTGACGGTTGTATCCATTCCTTTCGGTAACATTGATCTTTCAAACTACTGGGCTCGTTTATCAAATCATGACATACACACAGACCTAAGCTGCTGTCGCATCCATCCTAACACATTTGCTTCCACTCCTTTCTTACTAGTGTGCGAAGGGCTGACACACTGACACACTCCAGGAACTCTGTTTTCTCAGTCATGATTGGCTGCATCTCCTCTTCCTCCTACTTCCCTGTTACCGACATCTCTCAGCAGTGTCACAAGGAGCCCACGTTATATTTTCGGTCCTTTCTGCCTCTGGGACAAATATTACTTCATTCCTTTGTAACATTTGCCTGGGCAGCTGGGTGTGGCAGATAGGTACCCTTGTAGAGTTCCAGAAGCAGATAAAGGGTGATCTCGATGGGTCCAGGGTTGAGAAACAGAAGGCCCATCTTTAGCATCCTCTGTGACATCTTACTGAGGAAAGAAACCGGGAATTTTCCAGCTGGTGTTGAAATCCACCTTGTCACTGAACACAATCCTTGCCCATCATACATTTAACATCTTATTCCTTCTTCCTTAAAGCTACAACTGCTGCAGCCGCCACCTGAGTGTGGCGAGTGTCGGGGAATAGAGAGACAATCTGGACATAGGGGTTACTTTTCTTATTATTTCTTTATAGGGTGCATATGCACATTTATTGGCAGTGTCTCTGTGTGCGTTTATTGTGTCTTCGTGTGTTTGTGCATATACATGTACATCCCATGGTGTGTGAAGGTTAGAGAATATTTTCGGGTCTGGTCTCTCCTTTTATCTTATGGGTCACTGAGATCAAACCCTGTTCATCAGATGTTGTGAGAATCTCTGTTCCTACTGAGCCTTCTTGCTGATTCTATTTTATTTTTTAAAACCAATAAATGATCCATAGGCATGGGACATTGAGTGTCAAAATTAAATAATGTATGTCCAGCACTTGGGTCTTGAGAAAATTGCTTCTGGACAAAATGCCTCTTTAAGAGCTGAGATGTGAGGTATGTTAGCAGCATCTCACATGGAAGGCAAATAATTGTATTTATGCTAGGGATTTCTTCCAACCCCTCCTTCATATCCTATACTGGTTACAATTCCCATGTCATATACAACCCAACACAGCATTTCAATATCACACCTGGACACACCAGTCTCCCCCCAGTCCGTGTCCCTGCGCCTCTTGACTCGCAGGCCATAGTGCCCAGCCCTTCTCAAGTAACTTTTCTCTTATCAGATCCTTGGTTTTATTTCCATTCTGGGTTAAGTCTTCTCTTTGTTAAGATTTTTGTGCCAGGAGTTATATATCACTCTCCCCTCAAGTTGTTGCCCGACACTCAACCATATTCCTCTTCTTCTTTCTAATCTCATTGGATCCTTTATAGATCTTCTGTTGTAGCAAAACCTAGATGAGAATGGGGACCTTGTGTTCCAGTGGCAACTGCAGTTCTGCGGCGACTGGATAGTATGCGGTGACATCGCCCCAACCATTTTATTAGCAGCTGAAGCACTTGGCTGTATAGACAGCTCAGTGGTTAATAACACTGGCTGTTCTTCCAAAATGCTGAGGGTTAGATTCCTAGCACCTGCCTGACAGTGCACAACCATCTGCAACTCAAGTTCCAGGAGATCATCACTCTGCAGGCATAACCGTCGTGCATAGACATACACGCAAGTAAAACGCTCAAACACATTTTTTTAAAGTGGGATGTGTTCCCATTTTGTGCCTACAATAGCAAAGCACAAAGTCATTTGCACCTCTGTGGAGAACTAAAGCTTTCTCATGATCTGCTAGAATAGTTATTCTTCATTCAATTTTCCTCAATCTTCCCTTGTGAAAAAAATAAAATGGAGAAATAGTTATAAAGTTGTAAAAAAAAAAAGTCTAACTAGTGTGAATCAAACGAGGAGCCCACGGTGGGGATCTCCAGGAGTTATAGTTATTGATTTTCCTTGCTGGGTATGTCATGACTACAGTTGGAAGACCTTGGGTGACCCTGGGAGCAAGGGTCCCCTTAATCCCAGTATACTTGGTAACTCATTGCTTCCCCTGGGCCCTTCCCTTGCCCAAGTCTTCAAGAAGAGTTTCTTAGGACCTTAAAACATCACACTATAATATATTAGGACTCTCTTTCCTTGCTTTAGAATATCCTAGGAAACCACTGAATAGACAGGTAGATAATTACTACAGGAATTGTAGCTGAGCAAAGGCCTTCTCTTGTCTTCTGTGTGTATGTCTGTGTGTCTGTGTGTGTCTGTGTATGTGTGTGAGTGTGTGTGTGTGAATGTGTGTGTCTGTGTATGTGTGTGTGAGTGTGTGTGTGTCTGTATGTGTATGTGTATATGTGTGTGTGTATGTGTGTGTTTATGTGTGTGTGTATGTGTCTGTGTGTGTGTCTGTGTGTGTGTGTGTGTGTGTGTGTGTGTGTGTGTGTGTGTGTGTGTGAAGTAAAAGAGCCTATTGCACACAGTGGAAAGAGATGGGCACCAGAAGTCATGTTCTATCACTCTCTGCGTTATGCCCTTGAGACTGGAACCTCCATGCCTCAACTCAATGGTCCTCCTGTCTCAGCTCCTCACAGTACCTGCATTACAGGTGCTCATGGTCATGCCTTGACTTCTATTTTTATGTAGCTACTGGGTTTAACCTCAGTTCTTCACACTTGTGCAGCAAGCTCTCTCATCCACCCTGCCATTCCCTTGGTGCAAAAATGTTTGTAATATAAATGTTTCTCATGGAACATAGTTACCTTAAAGTACAAGTTAACCGAGATTGGTTTTAATCTTTTATTTTTTCACTGCTAAATTTGACCAAATGATCGGGGGATTTTTTGTTTCCTAGGGGTTAAACGTCTTCAAGATAGTCACTAGTGGCAGATTCTGTCACAACAGCGATCCCACCCAGGGAAAGATTCCTGTGTTCCGTGAAAAAACATCTAAATAATGAAGCAGCAAGTGGGGTCCCTCAAGTCACAGCGGGCTGCTCTCATCTTTCCAGTCCTGTCGTCTCTCCCTGCAATGAGAACATATCAGATCAAGTAAACATTACCGCTCAAAGCATTCATAAAATATTGAGCATTTAATTTGAGCTCCTCTAAGGAGACGAGCATGCTCTAACTGTTTGAGAACTGTGTGTATTTACTAATAACTAATTGCCCAGAGGTCTGTGCTGCGCAGCGTGAGGGAGGACTGAGCAGGTCCTTCTCTCCCACTTGGTTCACAGCAGGATGCTTAAAATATTCCAGTTTGGGGGAGGAGGAGGTGGTGGCTCGGAGTTGAAAAGCAGTACTGCTTCTGCAGAGGACCCAGTTCTTAGCCCACATGTCCATTGGCTCACAATCACCTGTGACTCCAATGCCAATGAACCTGATGCCCTCTTCTGGCCTCTGCAGGCACTGCACTCACATGTGCATACACAGGATTAAAAGTAGTAAGTAAGTAAATAAATAAATAAATAAATAAATAAATAAATAAATAAATAAAATGTGGTTATGCTTGCTCCAAAAACCTCCTCACACTCAGCTTCCTTGGGCATGAAGTAGACGGATGCATGTGTAACAGCTGGCTGTCTCTGGGTTGCTTGTGACTATGACAGGAAAGGGAAGGGAAGGGAAGGCTGTGCTAACAGAACTGAAATAACTTTCATTCCTCCTTAGAATAGGGAACAAAATATCCATGGAAGGAGTTACAGAGACAAAGTTTGAGCTAAAACAATAGGATGGACCAGCCAGAGACTACCCCATCCAGGCATCCATCCCATAATGAGCTACCAAACACAGACACTATTGTACATGCCAGCAAGATCTTGCTAAAGGAACCCTGATATAGCTGTCTTATGTGAGGCTATGCCAGTGCCTGGCAAATACAGAAGTGGATGCTCACAGTCATCTACTGGATGGAACACAGGGCCCCCAATGGAGGAGCTAGAGAAAGTACCCAAGGAGCTGAAGGGGTCTGCAACCCGATAGGTGGAAGAACAATATGAACTAACCAGTACCCCCAGAGCTCGTGTCTCTAGCTGCATATGTAGCAGAAGATGGCCTAGTCAGCCATCATTGGAAAGAGAGGCCCCTTGGTCTTGCAAACTTTATATGCCCCAATACAGGGGAATGACCAGGGCCAAGAAGTGGGAGTGGGTAGGTAGGGGAGCAGGGTGGGGGGGTTATAGGGGACTTTGGGGATAGCATTTGAAATGTAAATGAAGAAAATATCAATAAAAAAATTGAAAAAAACTGAGATAACTGAGGAGGTAGGTTATCAAGTCCTCAGTAGCCAGGAACTGTGATAGTTGTAGGAAGAGCCAACAGCAGATCCACGCTGCAGGAGGAGAAAAATGTCTCAGGTGATCTGGCTGCTTCAAGCTTTGTAACCTGAATGCTGTGGAGATTTTCCTAGTGGTTTCATGCTGAGGACGCTTTTGGGGGTGGGATGTGTCTCTAGGCTTGGAGATCTCTATTTTAACTCTCTGTAAAGGAGTCTAAAAAGAAAAGGCTTTGGAATATTGATGCAGCAATCACTTATTGAAGCCATGATTCAGCGGGACAAGAAAGCTGTTTAAGTTTTGACAAATGTTCTAGTTTTGATTTTCTCTGTTTTTGGGTTGCCGGCCCTTGTGAGCCTTCATTCTGATAAAGTGGGGGGAAAAATCGAGCAGGTAAAAATGAAGTGAAATCTAAAATATACTGGAAATATTAGGGCAGCGGAGAAGAAAAGAGCCAGTGATGAAGGGGGTGTCTGGGTGGGGATGCTGAGCCAAGAGCCTGGGAATGAAAAGAGGGGTGGAGGATGATGCCAGGCATGTATGAATCAGAGCTCCAGGACCTCACAGCCAGGTACTGGGGGTAATTATATTCTCAGGGATCTAGAATTCATTTGAGGGTGAGTGCTTCTCACAGCACACACTGGTTTTTCAGTAAAACAGTCTTACCATACAAGGTGAGTGTGGGCCATGTAGGGTGGTGAGCAGCCCTGGGGCCACCCACTGCTGGGAGCATCACTAGTCATCATGATAACAAATCCATGTGTCTGCCTCACTTACTTGCTAATGTCGATCTTAGCACTATTGAAGGCAAAATTAATCACATCAATAAGTGGCTTCACGTATCTACCTACTCTAGTTATAAGATTTTATTTTATAGCTATGGCTTATGGATATGCTTAGATTTAAAATGGCCATATGATTGAAGAGTTATATAGCATTAGGAAATATGAGAGTTTGTTTGCTAATGATCTCTTGGAACACAGAAAACAGAATAAACTTGAAAAAAATCAGAAAAGTCACTTCTTCCAATTTTGTGTCAGCCCTGGAGATTTCTAAGGAAGAGATTCTCTGAATTCTTGTTGAGTGTTCTGATTTCAAAGTGTGGGATGATGGGTTGATCAGGTTGAGGACTGCCTGGGCAGCTCAACGAGAGTCTGTTTCAAAATAAAAGTTGTCGAGCCTCGGGGTTGAGGGTTCATGTCTGCATGCTGTTAATATGCTCTTCACTTTGATGTTGTGTTGAGTATTAGATATGCAGATATATATGCACATCATGTATACAAAAATATGTTGTGTTGAGTATTAGATATGCAGATATATATGCACATCATATATACAAAAATATGCTTATAGAGAGGGGAGGACAGCAATATTGTTTCAAAGTCTATTTTCAAGAGTACTGGTTTCTTAAACAGCAAATATCCACCCATTTGGAGAGCAAAATAATGTCCTAAATGTTCCTCTTGCCTGGGATTGGTGTTATTAGATAACTTGATTCCCCCTCCAAGTAAAACAGTATTTGGGGCATTTTCAAAATGTTTTCCTGCTATTTTATAATTCCACCCAAGTTGTGTTTCACACATGTTGATTTCTACATCTGCGTTTTTCCTGAAAGAGGTTTTTGCCTCCCTGTGATGCTCCTGAGGTCATGATTTTAGGCTCACTGGTTAAATTACTTGTTGGCTAGGTCCTATGGTTGAATACCATTGTCCTATGAATACAAACCATAATTTCTTTATGGATTGTGCTATTGGTGAACAGATGAGCTATTTCCACTCTATGCTGTTATGAATAAAACTGCCATAATCATTCTGTCATTCTAAACTTTTTGTTAATGCACATTTCTGTTTTTCTTAATATCTTTTAGGAGGAATGGTCCACAGAATAGATACATATTAACACTTCCAGAAATTCCCCCAAAGTGATTCCATTATTTCATATTCCTATTCACAAACTATGGAAAAGTTAAATTGCTCCCTTGTTTGTGAATACCTGATATTTCCAACCTTGCTAATTTTGTGAGTCCTGGATGGTGTGGTCTCATGGTAGGTAGCTTTAACTTGCATTTTCTTGGTAATACTTTATGCTGAGTACTTTTTAAATAACTTATGTGAGTGAAACATGTCCACTCAGGATAGTTAACTATAGAAGCATTTTATAGCTATGTAAACGCTGTGCTGTTCAGTTAGATTCACCTATGATCCTGACTTGTCAATCAGCACAGCAGAAGAGTAGCATGTGAACTCCCAAGGAACAAAAGGGAAAGTTTGTCACAGTGCGTATTTTAAAATAATGACATAGGGGCCATCTTTATTGACTTTCATTAAAAGTTAATTAATTTACTCTAGGTCTGGAAAGGAATGTTGGCGCTCCTCCAATGTATATCATTCTTATGGAATTCATCTTGCTTAGCATAATAGGATGTTTAAGTGTATTAGCCTTTTAATTTATCTCATATTTCTGGTATTATTAATAAAAATATTTGAACATTAGGAAATAAAATTCAGGATACTTTTTTTCTGGTAAAACACTTTAATTTGGTGGTCTCTTTCATTCATCAAATGAGAGGGAGGGAGAGAGAGAGAGAGAGAGAGAGAGAGAGAGAGAGAGAGAGAGAGGCCTTTAACATCAATGCTCTGTACAATCCTGAATGGCTACTGTACAGTTTTTATCATTTATAAAGTAAGCTTGAGCCAAGGCTGATAGTACATTCGTTTGTCCCAGAACGTATAGGAGCAGATGCAGGTGGATCTCTGTGAGTTTGAGACCAGTCAGCCTGGTCTGCATATACATAGAGAGTCCCAGGCTGGTCAAGGCCACACAGGGGGACCTGTCAGAAAGAAAGAAAGAAAGAAAGAAAGAAAGAAAGAAAGAGAGAGAGAGAGAGAGAGAGAGAGAGAGAGAGAGAGAGAGAGAGAGAGAGAAAGGGAAAGAGAAAGGGAAAGAGAAAAGAGAAAGAGAGAAAAGAATGTAAGAATATCAAGAAATCCTAAATGTAGCTCCCTCAGCCTTGAAGCAGGCTGATCCAGACTTTGACCTTGCTGCCACTAAGGAGATTACCTAGGGTAGAGCCTTCTGACCTGGATGGCTCTATTTGCTCTTCTCCAAGACTCTGCTTCCTGCTGAAAGGTCCTTGAGGTGCTCTGAGACACACCCTGTAGATCTCCTATGGGCTGGCTCCAGGCACCAAGAATGGGCTGGCAGGGGGATGGGCCTATCCTCTATAAGCATGGACTCTCAGTAAACTTGAGAGGCTTTGAGCAGAAAGGTTTGTCTTGGCTTCGTTCTTTTCTCACTGTCTGATCTCTTTCAGCCTCAGCCGGCCTTTCAGGGGAACCCAGTTCACGTGGCCGCAGGCAGCTACACCCAAATACACATAATATGCAAACTATTAATAACCTAAGGTAACTAACATAAATACATGGCCATGTAATAAGAAACCAGAACCCAGTTTATGTATGTATATTTTTTTACATACATTTTAAACCTTAGAAACAAGAGAGTGTTCACATAATTTTAAGGAGTAAAGGACAAAACAAGGTTTTCAATTCGGACTTCAGCCAGCAAACATTTACCCACTAGCCATTTCAGACGACAAAAGAGAGATGTGCTCACAGCATGTTTTTACATCGGGTTCATACACACAAAACAAAAGCATTTTCATAATCTTCCTGGAGTATGCATCTTTTCTACCATTGAAACTACTGTCAGCCAACCTTGGGCATGCTCTTTGAATAAAATGCCCCACCGTACAACTCCCAGCAGTTTATCGTTCTACATAATAATACCATTGCAGCTGACATATGCTCCTATAAATCTATATTGGAGTAGCTACCTCGCCAGTCAGTGTTCCCGGAAGGTCATGCCCAGAAGGCCAGCAGAAGGCTCCTTGCAGGCTAAGCCCTCGAGTGTTTGCAGAGGTGCTCTGATAGACATCTGAGCACTCACTGGAAGAGGCTTATGGTCAAGCAAACAGGATAGTGGGTTTGTTTTGTTTCTGTAGAGCGCTTCTTGAATTTGCTGTCCTTGCTCTGGTTGATGGGAGAAAGTTGGGTTTTTCCTAGCGTCTGAGAGTGACTTAGAACCAACCTGCTCCAGAAAGGGAAGTGACAGGATTTACAGCGTGTCTTCCGCAGGGGTCTGTAAGCGGGTACTCGGCCCTTACTTCAGATCCATAGCTGTAGCTGGTTCCCATTGTTCTGTATATTCTTCTCTTCTCACACTGCTGTCTGGCCATTCACACCGTAGGCCAGAGAAGGAGAGAGGTCCTGTGTGGACCACGATGGGTTATCTTCTATACGTAGCCATGTCAGCTCCCTTCATGCACATTTTGTGAATATGGTTTGAGTAAAATGTTGCTAGGCACCCATTCGTTTATTATTCATGGCTCCTTTCACAGTGAAAGAACCCTAACCCTCCCTCACACATGCTGTGTAGAGTCTACTGCTAAACCTGCATTGGTTGCTTTTCTATTGCTGTGGCATCAAATGCATAATGAAGGTGACGTCAGGCTCACAGTTGGAGGGTAGGATCCATGCATGGAGGTGGAGAAGGCATGGTGGCAGAGATGTGAGGTGTGTCACATTGCTCAGTCTGGAAGAGAGGGAGAGATGAATTCTGCTATTCCATCTGCTTTCTGAACCCCAGCGCATGGAAGGTTGATCCCTACATACAGAGCAGTCTACCCATTTCAGTTAAATCTGTCTGTAAACACCCTCACAGTTACTCCCAGAAGTGTGTCTCTTAGGCGATTCTGACTCCCCTCTGCTGTCAATCAACATTGACTATCCCACAGCCTTTTGCCAAATGCTGTTGACCTTTGGTCCGAAGTGCCTTCAAACAAATGTGCTAAGTATGTTATACACAATAAACTCTTACTTCAGAAACTTCTGGGCTTTCTCGGCATAGTATCCCTTAACATTTAGCAATGATGATTGCACCTCTTGACTAAATGATATTTTGGGTTAGCAATACACTCAGCACTAACACTAGACTCCCAAGCATATCTTGCAATGAAGTTTGAGTACATGATTAGGGTTGTGCAAAGGAGTGTTGGTCACTATTGCAGATGGAACTTCTGATCATGGCAGGCTGTGCCTGCTGGCTCCTTGCTGGCAGGTCCAGGTGAGAGGAGAGAGGTCCTGGTCCCTGTGGGATCTCTCTGAGGCTTAGCAGGATGGCGAGTGCCGAGGGCCCAAAAGAAACACAATGAGCCAGGAGTCTTGTTGAAGCAGGAACTCAACTTTATGGCATCAGCCTCTCACTTGTATAAGTTCGGAACATAGGGAGGGGGCGTTGGGATAAGATGATGTAGGAGGTGGGGAAGGGTGACAGAGGGTATGGAGTGACTGACAGGGCCAAGGGCAAAGCTCTACAACAGCAACAGCAGGGCAGAGGCAGGGCCAAACAGATCTTGCTGAGTCAACCCAATACGGAAGTGACTGAGGCAGGTCTCAAAAGTTGAGCCAGGCTTAGGCTCTCCTACAAGGCTGCAGAAACTGAGCCAGGCTTGGGTTTGTCCTCAAGGCCCAAACCAGGGCCAAAATAGGGCCCAACCTGTGTCCATCTTTTTGTCTAGTGTATCTTCTGCTGGTTTGACAGTGGATACTCTTAGTGAGTCCAGCATGCCTCTTGGTAGCACTAATAAGACATAGAAATGATGAAGAAGGAGAGAGACTTATGAACCTTTTGAGTTCTCAGCAAGCTGACTCTGTGAGACTAACTCAGAACCTTCATATCACTCCAGTATGGGTTTTGCTTCACACGTAGCAAATTTGGGGAGTATGGACCTAAGTCACTGCATGTGTGTGAATTTGTCCTCGCCGTCCCTCTCCATGCAAGGATGCAGTCTGGTTTGACCTTCCACGGGTCTTGTGCATTTTGTCACAAACGCTGTGAGCTCCTGTGGGCAGCTGCATGGCAGTGTCCCGAAGACTTCTTTCCTTGTAGCCATCCAATACCTCACTCTCTACACACCCTCTTCTTCAAAGATCTCCGAAACTCGGGAAGAGAGAATTTGATGCAGATGCCCTATTTAAGTCTGAGCAATCTGGTCTCCTATTTGTTTTTTGGTTTTTTTTTTTTTGTTTGTTTGTTTGGTTGGTTTTTTTTTGTTTGTTTTTTTTTTCACCTTGGCCAGTTGTGTGGTTTTAATTACTACTCTAAAGAGATGCTTCCCAGATGAAAGCTGAGAGATGGATTGATCTATGGCTGTAAGGACCACTCATTAGAAGTTGGTTTAATACTATATCCATCTAGCAGAGTAAGAGTGGTAGGTTCTCCCCTAGGACCTACGATGTATCTATCTAGAGTTTCTCAGGCAGATAATGGCACCAGGTATGAATTTCATCTCTTGGAGCAGGAGTTAAATCCAGTCAGAAAGTGGTTGGTTCTTTCCATGACACCTGTCCCATTGTTGCAGCAGGGGGCGTGTCCTGCTGGGACAGTCATTGCTTTAAATCTCGGGGTTCACAGCTGGCTGAGACTGATGGTCACTGTTCTCCTTTGGTAACGTGACTATCGTCTTCCAGCAATGTTAAAGTCAGCCAGCACAATGCAGCTTTCAGATCAATATCAGCTTGATCCCTCCATGGTCTGCGACTACAATGGAACATCTTGAGCAATGGGGTTTTGCCATCAAGTTCTGGAGAGACCAAGACTTAAGTTAATTTCTATTTCAGACCTTCTTTTTAAATCTGGTAGAAACATAATTTTAATGCCTAATAATGTATATGTGCATGCACCTGTGTATTGTATATATAGGTATTCATCTGTGTAGACACATACAGGAGTGTGTAGGTGTGTGTTTGTATGAACTGTGTGTGAGATAGTAGGTGTGTATGAATATGTATGTGAGAGTATGTGTGAGTGTGTGTGTGTTTGTGTGTGTATGAGAGTGTATACGTGTGTGAGAGTGCATGTGTGTGTCTGTGTGTATGAGTGTGTGTTTTTGTGTGTATCAGTGTGTGTATTAATGTGTGTGAGTGTGTTGTGTGCGTGTGAGTGTGTGTGTTTGTGTGTGTGTGTGTGAGTGTGTGTGTGTGTTTGTGTGTGTATGAGAGTGTATAAGTGTGTGAGAGTGCATGTGTGTGTGTATGAGTGTGTGTTTTTGTGTGTATGAGTGTGTGTATGAATGTGTGTGAGTGTGTTGTGTGTGTGTGAGTGTGTGTGTGTGTGTGTGTGTGTGTGTGTGTGTGTTTAAATCCAAGATTCACATAATGTCTTCTTCATTCATGCTCACTCTTGAGGCAAATTTTTCTAATTGAACCTGAATTCCTAGAGTTACCTTATCTATGTAAACAACTTTCTTTTTTTCCCATTAATTTACTTTTTCACTTTGCATCCCAATCCCAGGCCCTGGCTTTTGTCCCAGTGTCCCCTCACATAGCCCCCTCCTCTCCCTCACCTCCCCTTCTCCTCTGAGAACAGAGAGGCCACCTCTGGGTACCGACCCACTCTGGAACATCAAATCACTGCAGGACTAAGTACATTCTCTCCAAGGCCAGACAAGGCAGTTCAGTTAGGAGATCAGGACCCACAAGCAGGCAACAGAGTCAGGGACAGCCCCTGCTCCAGTTGTTGTGAGACCCACATGAAGACCAAACTGCACATCTGATACATATATGCTGGAGGGAGGTGTGGTCCAGCCAATGTATGCTCTTTGGTTGGTCATTCAGTTTTTGGGAGCCCTGAAGGGTCCAGGTTAGTTGGCTCTGTTGGTCTTCCTGTGGAATTTATATCTCTTCCATGTCCCTCAGTCCATCCCGAACTCTTCCACAAGCCTCTCCAAGCTCAGTCTAATGTCTGGCTGTAGGCTCTGCATCTGTTTCTGTCAAAGGCATAGTGGGGTCACTCAGGAGGATGCTTGAATCTCACTAAGAAGAGGAAATAAAATGGTCATCAGAGGCGGATAGAGGGATGGAGGGAACTCAGTGGGAGAGGGGATAGAGAGTAGGGAGGGGAACTTGTGGAGTGTGGGTGGAATCAGGTGTGCGGGACCTGGGGAGAGAGGGTCAGGAGTGTGAGTGGAAATCGTGGTTGGTGGAGGAGGGGCATCTCCACGATTGCACCAGACACCTGGGAGCAGGAAGGCTCCAGGGAGCCGACTCTAGCTGAGACTCCTAGCAGTGGGGTTATGGATCCAGAAGTGTCTACCTTCTACAGCCAGGCAGGACTCCCAGTAGAGGGATAAGGGCACCAACCCACCCACAAAACTTTTGCCCCAAAGTTAGATCTGCTTACAAGGACAAAGACAAAGATGGAGCAGAGACTGAGGGAATGGCCAACCAATAACTGGCCCAACTTGAGATCCATCCCATGGGCAAGAACCAATCCGTCTCGCTATTAATGATACTTGCTATGCTTGTAGACAGGAGCCTAGCCTAGCTGTCCTCTGAGAGGCCCCACCCAGCAGTAGCCACCTTTCTTGATGACATCCTATCTCCACCTATCAAAGGCTGGGATCACAGCATGAACCCAGGCTCATCCAGAATTTACTGGATATTGTGGGTATGAACTCCAGTCCTCGTCCTCAGAATTTACCGGATATTATGGAAATGAACTCTAGTCCTCCTCCTCAGAATTTACCGGATATTATGGAAATGAACTCTAGTCCTCGTCCTCAGAATTTACCGGATATTGTGGGAATGAATGAGCTCTAGTCCATACCTGCTTTGGAGCGACTCCCAACATTGAGACATAAAAGCTTAATTACAAAACTTCGTTAGTTTCATTTCACGTTGTTTCATGCCTTTTTAATTTAGGACTTATCATATCTCAGTTCCTATATAAACCAGTCAATGTTCTACCAATTATAATGTTGTGTTAACCTTTGCCATCTTGTACTGAAAACCTTCTTTTAAAAAACATAACAACAGCCGGGCGTGGTGGCGCATGCCTTTAATCCCAGCACTCGGGAGGCAGAGGCAGTCGGATTTCTGAGTTCGAGGCCAGCCTGGTCTACAGAGTGAGTTCCAGGACAGCCAGGGTTACACAGAGAAACCCTGTCTCGAAAAAAAAAAAAAACACAACAACAAAACAGACAAACAAACAAACAAAACCAAGGTCTTGCTTCATAGAACAAACTAGCTACAAAGTAGCCACCCTCTGCCTCAGCGTCCAAGTCTGGAACTACAGATAGGCCTCAGTACACCCTGCCCCAATAACCTCTTAGTTTCAGACACTGTAAGTTTTAGACTTCTTACTCCTCATGATGTCCCTTGTCAGAGAGAATGCTGTACTGAGAGTCAAGGCAAATACAGTGAAGCCTAGAAAATCAACGGTGTCTTTGAGTCAAGTTCATTTCATAGCTGTTTCCTAGCTATCCACTGGGAGATAGGTAACATCAGTCCTATTTGTCCCCATGTGTCATGAGGTTATAAAAAACCATTATAGAAAATCGAGCATGGCTTTAAGAACTTACCATTGAACCACAAGCTGTCCTTCTCCCTGGCGCGTAGCTGTTTGTGCCTGCTCTCAGAGTGACAGCAGAGTGTTGGGGGATCCCAGTCATGAAAATCCTAAGCCTGTGGCTTACTTTATGACTTCAAATACAATCACCGTTGATGTCTTCTTTAGATTGGCTCCAGCTTGTGTAGACAGACCAATAAATAGTTTATTCATTCCGAATCCTTCCTCTGGGACTCTCCTTTTGAACGGCAGCCTAACATCTCATTTCAAAGTGGGCGAGGAAAACATCATCTCCCGAAACACACTGCATCTTTTATGTTCGGCTTAGAAACACTGCACCTGGTGCCAAAGAAACACATCTGTTTGTGCAACTGTCCAAACTTAGTCATGCTCTGATACCCAGAAAGCACTTCATGGAAATAGGATCCACCAGGTATTCCTAAGACAGGAGAACCACAGCCACAGAAGCTCCGGCCCTGCCACCTGCTGGGTTCCCTGTGTTGCCCCGTTCACCACAAATCCTCCATTAATGTCCAACAAATTTAAGCTTTTAAAAATATTTATATTTCTAAGTCAGTAATTGTGGCTTTGACCTTACAAGTCACAGTGACAAAGCCAAGCCAGTGAATGGGGGGACATTCAAGGCAGCAATAAAATTGCAAACATGTTCTCATGCTGCCACCTCAGACAGAGGCAGCCCAGAGCTCTTTCAACAATTTGGTTCAATTTTACCAGTACAGCTTTCTCAGCCGTGTTAGAAGTCAGAGATGAGAGCGTGTCATCGGATCCAGAAACTAGAGCTGTGGTTGTATTTTTGATCAGGAATGAAGAGAGAGGAGAGTCTCTGGGGTGGAATTCTTTTTTTTTTTTTTTTTTTAAGAAAGGGAGAAAGGGAGGGAGGGTGGGAGGGAGGGAGGGAGGGAGGGAGGAAGGAAGGAAGGAAGGAAGGAAGGAAGGAAGGAAGGAAGGAAGGAAGGAAGATAGAAGAGTATTTTTGGAGTGTTAGAAGCACTAGAGCAGCTGTCAGTAATATAATGCCTTAGAGGAAGCCAACTATCTGGCCTTATGCATTAGGGCGGAAACTGTTGCTACTGCCTCTGCTACCAGGGTCTCCACTCAGTCCCTGCTCACTCGCTACTTTCTTACCAGTGGAGGCAGCACAGATTCCCTAGGCTTCTCCAAAGGGTTTCTCAAGTGCTTCCTGTGATGCCTGCAATTATCAAGCCTTTGACCACTGACCCTTTCATTGTTCTCAAAATAAGTTCTGTGTCATTTGACTATCTGTAGTTGGCAAATTGCCTGGCAATGACTTAACTTACACAATTATATACAGAGCATTCACTGAGGGTACGTATTCCTGTGCTTAAAGGTAGGTACAAGACAAATACTACAGATAAGACAGGTTAGATCTGTGCCTGCACCCACACTCCCTCGCACACCCTGTTCTCGGGCCCACGACTTCAGCACTTATAAGACTGGCTGCTTGCTTTCTCTCTCTGAGGCAAGTGTAGAATTGTCTTGAGCCCTCAGTTCAAGTCCCTCTCAGGGGCTAGTTTTTGTTTGGAAGTTTGTATCAGATGGAAAGTTCCTGATGAAAGACTAAATAAATCTGACTTGAACAGTCTGGTGCCCATCAAGGGCTTCATTGGCTCATGAAGTTTGAAAAGTCCTGGTCACAGCTGATACCTTCATTGTGTCATCAATAAGTCCCGCCTCTTTTCTTTCCCTTGCCCATGTCTGTTTTCTACATTAGTGTCCATTTCTTTCTTTACTTTGTTTCTTTGTTTCCTTTTCAATGTTTTTCAAGACAATCTTTCTCTGTGTGGCCTTGGCCTTGACTGTCATGGAACTTGCTCTATAGATGAGGCTGGCTTTGAACTCAGAGATCCACCTGCCTCTGCCCCCTCAGTGCTGGGATTAAAGGCTGTGCCACCATCTCCCTGCTGAGACTCCATTTCTCTGCAGTCTGTTCTGAAGTTTCTGCAGTGCTGCTCCCAGCAGCTCCAGATGCGCATGGAAGGCAAGTGCATCGATCTCGGGGAGCAGGACAGGGCACAGGAGAGGAGCAAGGCTCCCCAAACTCCCTGAGCAGTGCCCTTTCATTCAGCCACACCAGCGCTCATGGCACTCACTGGGGCCAGGCCCATTCACTTAACCTTTATCTTTGTGTGTGGAGGGGAGTGGGGTAAAATGCTAAACTTTAATTCAATCAGTGTGTGCTCCTCACACTGTAAAGGAAGGATGGGAAAAAGCAGCTTCCCAGAGCAAAAGCTAATTGTTCTTACAGAAACAGAGCCTGGAGTACACACAGAGAGGTCACGGCCTGCCTGCCTGCCTGCCTGCCTGCCTGCCTGCCTTCCTTCCTTCCTTCCTTCCTTCCTTCCTTCCTTCCTTCCCTCCCTCCCTCCCTCCCTCCCTCCCTCCCTCCTTCCTTCTTTCCTTCCTTCCTTCCTCCCTCTTTCTTTCAGATACATTTGCATTTGCCAGTTTTTTATTTTACTTATTCTCTGAGAATTCTGTACACTATGTTTTAATCATATTCTCTCTCCTCCCTCAACTCTTCGCACCCCACCACCTCCTTACCCTTGACATTTCGTGTTCTTTCTCTTAAATAAAATGAACTCAACCAAAACTGAGACAAACCACAGAAGCACATAGAGTCCAATTTGTGATGGTCAACTACTCCTGAGCATGGGGCCTGCCCTGCAGTGTGATTTATATCCTCTGGCCACTGCATCCAAGACGAAAACTGATTTTTCCCTCTCCCAGAAGCTTATCAATTGCAACTAGCTTCTTAGCTAAGAATTCGTCTCTTGCTAATTAATGCCCCCCACCAGTGACTCTCTTGCATACCACACACACACACACACACACACACACACACACACACACACCACTGTGGCTCAAAGTTTGGTTGTTAGAATTTCTGATGTATAAATCTCATTTGTCGTTGTAGCAGGAGATATTTCACCTCTAGGATAATTGCTTACACCAACCTATTCATAGAGACAGACAAGTTAGCAGGAACACGGGCTTAATAAATTTGGTAACCTCCCGGGAAACTGGGAAGTCTCAGCTAAAACAACTCTCTCCATCCATCACGCCACTTGGGGGAATGAGGTCAATCCAGAGAGAGGGGCATCGGCTGAGTATGAAAACAGACCCAATCCAAGAGTTCTCCATCTTCTGAGGTCTTCTTCAATTTCCTTCTTCAGAGATGTGAGGTTCTAGTCATATGGATCTTTCACTTGCTTGGTTAGAGTCACACCAAGATATTTTATATTAATTGTGACTATTGTGAAGCGTGTTGATTCTCTAATTTCTTCCTCCACCTGTTTATCATTTGTATAATGGAGGGCTACTAATTATTTTGAGTTAATTTTGTATCCAGCCACTTTGCTGAAGGTGTTTATCAGCTGTAGAACTTACCTGGTAAAATTTTTGAGGTCGTTTATGTATTATCATATCATCTGCTTATATGTACTCTCATATCATCTTTGGATAGCAATACTGTGACTTCTTCCTTTCTAATTGTATCCCCTTGGTCTCCTTTAGTTGTCTTATTGCACTAGAAGAGGGCCTGTCCCAGACTCTGTTGCTTGCCTGTGGATCACACTCCCTTTGTTGGACTGCCTTAACTGATCTCAGTGGGAGAGGATGTGCCTAGTTCTACAATGACTTGATGTGCCAGGGTCAGCTGATAACCAGCGGGGCCTCCCATTTTTCAGAGGAGAAGGGGAAAGATGGGAGAAGGGGCTGTGTGAGCGAGGAGAGGGACAAGAGGCAGGGCCTGGGGTCAGGATGTCACGTGAATTAAAAAATAAATTAATGGAGAAAGAAAAGAAAGCGGCCCCATGGCAGCTAGACTGGAACTCTACCAGGCTTACCCTCAGCCCCGTGACAGCTAGATGGTGGCAGTTTGCAAAGATTACCTTTCAGATCCCTGGCAGCTATACAGGGGCACTCTGCAAGGCGTACCTTTTCTGTTTACCAGCTGTATCCTGTTGGCTGCTACACTTGCCCAAAGGCTGTCAATCTACGAGGCTCACACCTGTACTCCTCAGGACGCACCGGAGCCGTTCTAGGAGACATTTGCTTTCTGAATGTGGGTTCTCACACCGCGGTTCACGGCAGCACTTCATTTATTGAATGACCTCCACTTCCTCAGTTGGTTGATGGCAGTCTATAGTGATCACTATCTGTGGATTCAATCAGAAAAGTCAGCCTGAGTGCAGTGAGGACAGGTGCTACGGAAGTTTCTTACCAGAGCGTTCAATGTCAATGTTTCCAAGCCGAGGAATCTCTGAAAGCCAGTATGGGAAGCAGAAAAGGGGTTGTGGATGTCTCTTCTTACAATATCTCCTTAGAGTGTTGTGCAATATTCAAGTGAAATAAACCAAATGAAAATTTTTATGTTAACAAGGACACAATTAATTTGTAAAAAAATGTGATCATTTCACCAGATTTTGTATAGTTTCCAACATAAAATTACAAAAAAAAGCAAGAGTCACGTACCCAGTTTACTCTTAACTCAAACACCCTGGTTGTTAAGATCCAATCTCATTCACTGTGCCGCTCTGAACTATCAGGTGTCGTGTCCATATCCCAAGCTCCTTCCCTGTGAACTTCCTACCAACAGAAGTATTTCCTACAGAGATGCAAGCAGAAAGACGAATGATATTATATTATATTAATTAATGATTAGATTAAGTAAATAATTAATTTTAATTAGAATAATTAATATATTAACACAGAAACACTCATTTCTGTATTAATGATCTCAGTAGAGTTGACAGCAGACTATTTTCTATCTAGTTTTGGGCTTGGTTTCAGTTCTGTTCAGCCAACCTGCACTGCTGACTAATGAAGTGTCTTTGGCATTTTTAACCTTGGCATTACTGAGAAGTGGAGCCTTACTGTTTTGTAGATCATCCCTCATTTTGCCTTTATTTCTGACTCTGCTGCTTACTCATCCCCATGAGTACATTCTTACCTTTTACATTTCTGATATGTTTTGATGCCCATGATGTAGAACCACACATAACACCCGTTCGCCATGTAAGGATAGAGTCTTCTAGGCGTCTCTACTGCTGCCTGTGTGCTTGTTGGCTTTTCTGTTGATGACTAACAAGTCATTTAGAGAGAGAATTTATTAGACAGTTTATACAACTTCTCTGTAACGTCAGTTTTCTTTTTTACTACTACCAATAACTTGTGTTAGAAGAAATAGGCAGCATTGTTAGCCCTGATGATAAGTGAATAAACAGAAACCACAGACTTAGAGTCCTAGTCCTGGCTGGCAGGCACTCTTTTCTCACGAAAGGAGGGACTTTTGGACTCAGAAACTCTTTAGACACGAGGCTTCTGCAAGCCAGCGAACAGCAAAGGTTGCCAGTTGCTTCTAGAAGCTGGGAAAGATAACACTGAGGCTTGACCTACACATTGATTTTATACTTTCTAAGTCCAGAGCTGTAGAGAATAGGTTTTCATTACTTCACGCCACCCAGTGAGTAGTCATTTGCGGTGGGAGCTCCGGGAGACCAATGTAATCACTTCTGATGTGACATGGAGACCATTGGGGTCAATGGTGGAGGCGAGAGACAATGGGCACATTGACTCAAATGGTGGAAATGTTTATATGAGACATAGTCAGGCTCTGGGTGTATTTTGTACACAGAGATGACCAGATCTGGCATTGTAATTGACAGCCTATGCCAGGGACCCACTTTAGAGTGACAGGGGGCAGTCAGATTATCACTGGGATAACGGCATACTCTGAGATAGAAAATCAATATGCAAAGGAACTGACTGTACAATGTGAACAATAGAAGATGCCACTGTTGCGTTTCAAATTGTGTTGTGTTAGTGGGGTTAATGACTTACAATATGGAGTCTATAGGATTAGCAAATTTACAGGGAAGAAAATCACAAACTTGGTGTGGAGGTTTCTAAAAGTTTGGGAAATCTGTTGACACACAGGAGAGATTTGAATGAGCTGGTAGATGAGCATGTCAGAGTTCAGAGGGAAGTATGTGTTGTTCACACACACCTATGGATGGTAATATCGTGATATCAAAATCTCCAAATCTATATGAGACCTGGAAACCTAGACAACGAACAAAGGAGAAGATAGTAATGCCTTCCAAATACCAAGCAGAGTTAGATGTATGCACGTGTATACACAGAGAGACACACATATGCATGTATCATGTATGCATGTATATGTGTATATGTATATATATAATGTGTATCATGTATGGGCATATATGTATATGTGTAAATACATATGCATATATACACATATACATACATATATATATACACACACATATACATACCTTGTGTGTGTGTGTGTGTGTGTGTGTGCGTGATATATATTCTTTTATGTTGATTGAAAATGAAAGTATCTGCCTATTTTAAGTTGTGTCCCTACTCAGCAGAAATCATCTCAGGTTGGAAAATGTGTGTAGAAATGATGTTAGTATGTCTGAAGGGAGAAATCTATCTCAAATGAAAAGCTGTAGATTGGTGGACAAGGTAAAACTGAGGCCTAAGAGGAATGGAGATTAGATCTACCCACTTGCTGGCTGAGGTCAGTGGCTGTTGCTTTCGTGGCTTTCTCTCCCTGAAAGTCACATCAAAGCTGCTTGGCCTGGAGCTGTCAGAGCTCAAAGCCTCTCTCCCATTTTTCTTCTCCATCTGCCTCTCTAGCTTGTTAAATCATATTGACTCGATCTTACATAATCTCAAGTCATTTCCGATTGATTCCTAATCAGAAAGGCAGCGTGGTCCCCCTAGCTATGCCTGGCTTTAATTGACTCTTTCTGATGAATATAAACCTCACTGAAAATAAATTTAAAATGTAATACAGTAACAGCAGAGCAGCTATGACTTCAATTACTTAAAAGGGTTTGTAATGTTCCCAATTAGCTAATTAGGATCTGTGTGCGATTGGAGGATGTTAGAGGTTAAGAAAACTTTGAAAGCATGCAGCAGGAAACGGAAGCAGCATATGAGGGATGCACCTCACCAGTGTGGCTGCCCTTAGAACCACAGCCACATACCGCACATCTCATTTAAAGAATGACAGTTTTGAAGAAAAGGGGATTGAAAATAAATGAGAAAGTGCCTCTTTTCACTAGGAGAATTTTCATTGAAATCATATTTAGACAGGGCTGAGGAGACTGGAGAAATAGTTCAGCTGTTAGGAGTTACTGGGCAATCTTTGAAAGTGCTGAATTCAGGTCCTAGTACCAACACTGTGACTCACAGATCCTGTAATTTCAGGTCCTAGGGGTCTCAATCTTCTAACCTCCATGGACACCAGGTAGGCCTGTGGTGCACAGACCAACAGTCAAGCAACACACACACACACACACACACACACACACACACATGAATCTCGGTGATGGAAAGTCCGTTTAGCACACACAGTACCATACTCAATCCCCAACAGCCGGATCAAGGAAGGAAGGAAGGAAGGAAGGAGAGAAGGAGAGCAGGAGAGAGGGAAGGATGGAGAGAAGGAGGAGGGAAAGATAGAAGGAAGGGTTGCATAAAAAGTAGAAAATATAGAGTTTACTTAAAACCATCTCATAGAAACAATTAAAGTAATTTGATAGCATTTTAATATGTCGTATTCAGGGGCTGGGGAGATGGCTCTTGTCTTAAGAGTACTTGCTGCTCTCACAGAGGACCTGGATTTAGTCGCAAGTACCACATGGTAGCTCACAACCATCCATAGCTCCAGTTCCAGGGTATCCCATGCCCTCCTCTAGCCTTAGTGGGTAATGCATACTTGTGGTACATATGTATACATTCAGGCTGCAGGCAAACACATACACATAAAATAAAAATAAAGCTTTTAAAAATATTTTATCATAGTGAATTAGTCATGTATATAAAATTACATACATATATATATGTATATATATATATGATTTTATTTAGTTAAAATTTCATACAGCAGAAGTTGTCTGAGACTTGCTATTGTGGATACATATTCTAAATACCCAGTAGTTGTCTCACCTGTTGTAGCCCAAGAAGGGTTGTGTGTTTATAGGCACAATTAATTTGTTGAAGGAATAGATACATGGACTGAATTTATTTGCACTATAAATACTTGAAGAGTCAAGTGACTGGCAACTTAGTAACACTTTTAAGTGCCGCATAAGCCTTTGTTAAACATCCATCAGAAGGGGTGAGAAGCCTATTAATATAGCTAGGATTCCATTTCTTTGATGCTGGTAACGAAGGGTTTACTGACGCATTTTGCCATTGTTAGTAATGTATGGTGAGAGCTGTCTCTTACTTCATTGTCTTCCACCACACACCAATGACCCATTTCTGTCGCTCACACTTCCTAAGGACAGAAGGAGCTCTGATACACCCCCAGAGCTCTACTCTCCAGTCTCTGTCTGAGTTTCTTTAAAGGAAACTTTGTTTCAAAGGTTTATATTTTCCAAAGACTGCAGTTTTCTAGATGAGCTACTCTGTCGGGAGGCAGTTTCAATCGGAAAATAATGCATATGTTTAACATAGAATAGTACATCACATTGGTCTCTGTGGCCGTCATCTCTGAACTTGACACAGCCTACAGTCACCTAGTTGAAACTTAATTGAGGAGTTACCTCAATCAGATTGAATTACAAATATTGATTTGACTGTTAATTGAAGTAGGAGGACCCAGCCCACTGTGGATGGCACCATCCCCTGGGCACATGGTCCAAGGATATACAGGAAAGCCAGCTGAGCATAAGCCTATGGGTGAGATAGGAAACTGGTTTCCACCATGTTTCCTGCTTAGAGTCCTGCCATGAGTTCCTGTTCTCATTTCCCTCAAAGATGGACTATTATCATTATACGGGTATTCTTCAGGCAAACAAATCGCTGACATTCCACAGGTACAGCTTCCTGTCTTGTGTAGAAGATGTTGTTTCACAGAAGACTTCCTGGCCCTTTAGCACCTTTGATCTTCCTGTTGCTTTTCTCCACGATGTTCCCTGACCTTTGAGTATAAGGGTTGCATTGTAGCTGTTCCAGCTGAAGTGCGGGGACTTGGTCAGTCATTTGTCTGAATGTACCAGTGCAGATCTCTGTAACAGTCTCCATCAGTTTATGGGTCAGACCTACCCTTGGCCAGGCTGAAAGACTGGCCACACAGTCCAAGCTATACCTTTTGCTGTTGTAAGGAGGTAGCATGGACCTGTGGGGATCTGGGACAATCACCTGGCCTGGGAGAGTCCACATCACCTGTCTTGTTCCACTCTCCCCACTGCTGATGCTTTTATCCCAATCAGTGGCCAGTATACTTTTAGGCTTTTTATCTCCCAGGTTTGTTTTTATCTCTTCTTTTCCTTTTTTTTTTTTTTTTTTTTTTTGACTCCTCATGGTAAGGGCCATTTAGAGGAGTTTTGGTTAACAAGTCACTGTATCACTGAAGAAAATATTTCTTCCTATTTTATGATGAACCTGAGTGAAATTAATCTGAGGGCTCAACAAGGAAAAACATACACATGTATTATAATTTATTAATGTAAGTTTTACACATTGTAAGGCAAAAAAAAAAAGGCCCTCCTGTAGTGAAACACGCACTGCAGTCCACTAGACTGTGAAGATGAGATTGAATGGAGTAATTACATTGAGGAGAGACGTGGCCGATTCAATAAGGCTTCATTCGCATAGATTACTTAAGTGGATTTCTCTCAGCCTCGCTGCCCCATCCTTGAGGGTGAGAATGGTATTTTCTCTGTGTTGTAGAGCTTCATCTTTCACAGGGAACTTCATCTGCCTTTAAGACCCATGTCTTAAACGTTTACTAAGTGACTTATAACCTACAATATCACAGTAGCATATTTGGGGTTATGGGATATTCTTAAACCTTTAAAACTAGCTCCTCCTGTATTTATATATTATATGTCACTATGTGAAATTAATAAATTTATATTAATGTATGTTATATGAATGATACTAAATTTATAATAATGAACTTGTACTGACCTAATATCAAGAAATCTCCGTGGCAGTTTTATTTAAGTATGTGGGGGAAATTACAAAATGTCTTAACACATGTATACCACAACAGAGCTCTGGGAAATGACTTCATAAGGTTCCCGCTATGAGAGAACAGGAACCAGAGTTTGGGATCCTAAGATCCACGTAGGAAACCAGGGACGGTGGCACATCCTGTAACCTCAGTGCAGGGAGGAAACAGATAGGAGGCTCCCTGAGGCCTGCGGGCTAGCTGTCCAAGCCAAACCTGTTAGCTACAGGTTCAGTAAGTGTTCTGATCTCAAGAGAGATGCACTCACCGTCAACCTCTGGCTCCCATCCGTGTGTGTGCAAACATATATGTGCGACAAGACAGTAGCAAAAGTGTGTGTTTATCCATCTGTCACGCTGTATAATGAACACACACTAACAAAGAGTTGTGAAATATGTGCCTGTATAATCAGAGACTAAATTTAATGACTCATGTATTAGTTTTATGCATATGCATGTGCGTGTACATGCAGCACACATATGCAGATTCTTGTGGTGGCCAATTGAGTGTCAGGTAGCCTGCACCTGGAGAACATGCATCTGTGAGCAGCTGGCTGTGCGTTCAGGGAACCAAACCCTGGTCCTTTGCTAGAGCAGCCAGAGCACTTAGCTACTGAGCCATGTCTCCAGCCCCAGGAAAGAATTAAATTTTGATATGTCTCTCTTACAGTCAGTTCCCTATCAAGCAGGAAGGAATGACTAGATGTGATATCTTAATTTGCTTTTAAAATATTTTGGGTCTAATATTTTCTGGCTTACAAATATGAAATATATGGTTATATAGGAGACACATCTTATTTCCTGCAGCTAGATTTAAGACTGGCTTGGCAATGTCTATTCATTTATGAAAACTGAATAATTTACACTTCTTTTATTGGTTTTGACGTTTCTACATAAATATCCACTTTTTCATTTTTTGGATAACCTCCAATTTAAAAAGACTGATACCAGAATATAGGCTTGTTCCCTTAAAATTAAGAAAATATATTAATTTAGAAAAATATCTAGGTCTTGTTTTTAATAAATCAAGTTTGGAAACTGTGGAAGGCAAATAAACTTTGGGCTACATCTCCTATCCACAATCTCTGTTGATATAACACTTGCATACAAATGCGCATGACATATTTATTTCCTATTCTGTTTTATTTATTTTTATTACTTATTTATGTATTCATTCAGAGATGAATCGTTCAGCACCCATAACAGTCTTGCTCTGGGGATCAGATTTTTAAAGATGCCTTTTGCAGGCTTGTCTCCAAATGTTACTTCTTAATTAGGGCACAAGGAGGGTTACTCGCAGATCACCCAAGTCCCAATGCTTCCATGGCACAGACACACCTCTCCAAGCAGTGCCAAATAATAGTGCTAGCACGCCTGTTTACACACACCTGCCATGTCCATCTATGACACATGTGGTAAGAACAGGGAAGAAAGTAGCAAGGGAGACCTACATTCCCTCGTGCTCTAGGAAGGGCTGAGCATCCGGCCTCCCATGTCTGCCTCATTCCCGACTCTTTCATCCCATCTCCATCCCTTTGTATCCTGCACACATTCTGCCTCCTCCAATCATTTGTACCAAATCTTCTGCAGGCTTGTTTCCAAGCTTTGCTTCTCAGGCAGGTCTTGGCTGCCTACAGATATTTGGTGGCAGCACAGTGGTATTGGAGGACATCCTGTGGTGTGCGGCAGACAGGGTGTATCAGTTTGATGAGTCTTTTTCTGATGGCCTTGGGCTTCAGCAGTCTGTGAAACCCAGAGGCAGAGACCTAGAAGAGCCAAAAATTTATTTATAAATTTATCTATTAATAAAATGAGACCACAATCACAATGCAAACAGAACTGAGCAACACATAAAAACTCACAGAATTAACAAAATGAACTGGAAGTTAAGAGACATTCTTGTTGACCTAAGTGTTTACTGGATTTCTCCTGAAACTTCTCATTTATCTCTTTGAAAATATAGATTTTATTTGTGTGTGTGCAATGTGTATGTATATATATGTATATATATATGTATATATATGTATATATGTATATATGTATATGTGTATATGTGTAAATGTGTATATGTGTATATGTATATATGTGTATACGTGTATATGTGTACATGTGTATATGTGTATATATACACATGAATATATGATGTGTAGACTCTATGTGACATATATAATGCATACATATACACACACGTAAATATATGCTTACATACATGCACACACTCATACACACACACACACAAACAGGTAACAAGAGGTAGCGATGGAGCTACTTCTTACAAAACCGAAGCTCTTAGAGAAAGAACCAAATTGTGATTCAGCCACAGGCAAGTGAGCACTCTCAGGAAAAGTTTTCAGGTCCAAATGAAAAGTAAATAGTAGGATATGTAGAAGAGGGCATAAATTATTGATTTATATCCAGTAATGCTTTGTGAGTGTCTCCACACCAGTTATTTTCCACTTCTCGATGCTGTGTAGATAGTTCTCATCTGATCATTGCTACATTGTAAGAGGACTGGATACTCTGTGAGTCAGCGGTACTTATTTCCTTGTATACAGAATAATTTCTACTACCAGAAATTTATGAAAGAAGAGTCAGGGTGGAAAGTAGAACTCGAAAGATGTATTAGTTACTTATTTATTAGACACTCACTTTAGTTTTGATTATATGTGCACAAGAAAGTACGCCTCTTTGCACATATAATCTTTTCATAGGCCTGCATCGGTCAGAAGAGTGCTTCAGAGCCCTTGGAACTGCAGTGAAAGGCATCTGTTAGCTGTTCAATCTCAGTGCTCAGAACCAAACTTAGATCCTCCGTGACAGCATTGCCTCAGTCAGTTCTGTTGCTGTGAATACACACCTTGACCAAGGCAACTCTTATAAAACAAGTCATTTAATTTGCTTACAGTTTGAGAGACTTAGTCCATTATCATCATAACAGAGAACATGGCAGCACGCAGGCTGGTACTGGGACAGTTAGCTGAGAGATATGTCCTGATCAGTAGCAGAAACTCTGGGCTTCTTGTTGGCTTTTAAGACCTCAAAACTCACCCCCAGTGATACATTTTTTTTTCAGCAAGACCACATCTCCTAAACCTTCTCTTCCTTTCAAATAGAGCCACTCTCTGATTATTAAGCATCCCATAAGAGCCCGTGGGAGTCCTTTTTATTCAAACCACCCAAAGCAGCATGTTACTAATTGCTGATCTATCTCCCCAGTGTCTACTTGGTTTTCTTCGTGACATTTGTTTGTTTTACTCACTGCCCATGGGTGTTTTGCTTGCTTGCATGCATGTCTGTGTGCCATGTGCATGAAGTGTCTATAGAGGCTAGAAGAGGATGTCAGATCTCCTGGAATTGAGTAACAGACAATTATTAGCTACCATGTGGGTGCTGGGAATTGAACCTGCAACCTTGGAGTGAGCACGCAGAGCTCTTAATTGCTGAGATATCAATCACTTCATCCTCCTTACTGGACTTACAGCTATGACAAAACACCCATCCAAAACAACTTAGGGAAGGAATTAGCTCACAAGCCCAGGGTACCAATCATCATGGCAAGGGAGGCATGGCATCAGGAGCATGGGGAGGCTGATTGTGTCTGCAGCCAGGGAGGAGGGGGAGGGGGAGGGGGAGGGGGGAGGGGGAGGGGAGAGGGGAGGGGGAGGGGGAAGGGGGAGGGAGAGGGAGAGGGGAGAGGGGAGGGGGAGGGAGAGGGAGAGGGAGAGGGAGAGGGAGAGGGAGAGGGAGAGGGAGAGGGAGAGGGAGAGGGAGAGGGAGAGGGAGAGGGAGAGGGAGAGGGAGAGGGCTGCTCTGTTCATTTCTCTTTTGTATTCAGTCCAGGATCCCAGCACGTGGAATGGTGTCACTCACATTCATGGTTAATCTTCTCAAATGCTTAGCATAATCTAGAAACTCTTGCACACACATGCCTAGCGTTTTATTCCCACAGCGGTACTAAATTCCATCAGGTTTACAACCAAGATCAACACTTCCATCTTTCGCTTTTGTCTTCCTGAGTCTAGACTTGAATACTCCCAGCCTTAAGAGGAAATATCTTCAGGGCACAGTTTGACAGCAGCATGATTGCTTGACTGTGAGGTAAGAAATAAAACAGATTCTCTTGTGATTGCTAGAGGAGTTCTCATGAAAGCTTCATGCCCCGACTTAGCCTGTCCCTGAGGCTAAGGGATATTTGTGACCCCAACTCTATGGTGCAATAGTGCTACCATGAAGCCAGCATGGGCAGGGATTTTGACAAATGACAAAGTGGGCTGCTGCTGTGGCATGAGAAATTCGGGAACTACCTCATCCCTCCTTTTCCATGTCATCATTACTTCCTGGACAATATTTAATAGTGAGACATTGCATTGTGAAATAATTTGCATATCCACCCATATATAACATGTACTCATTGAATAAGCAATGTGTGTTAGGCATTAATACAGTCAGCAGTTATCCATAGAGCATCTTTATATGTCAGAGAGGCTGTCTTTCTGTACCAAGTTTTCTTTCCTATACTGTGGTTATGGTCCTGCTATGGTCATAAGTGAATGCCACACTAGTCTGTCTGTCTGTCTGTCTGTCTGTCTGTCTGTCTGTCTGTCTGTCTCTCTCTCTCTCTCTCTCTCTGGCTTGATGGTCTAGCTTTCTTATATATCCTAGATGAGACCGTACAGTGAATAGTGATGCGCATAGTGAGTTGCCCTTCCATTAATCACACAGGTCAACATAATGGAAGCAATACCTCAACTAAACTCTACCTTAACTCTTCCCAGGAGCCTCTAGATTGTGTCAAGTTAATAATTAAGAATGAGCCAGTGCAAGCTTGGAGTCAGATTTGGCTAGAAATGAGTACAGAATGCGTGAAAACAGTAAGAAGATTGAGGTTGAACATGGTCCACGGAAGAGTGATGAATTCATAATGACCTTGAACTTGGAAAAGAATTAATAGTGCAGATCAAGGCCAAGGTTAAAGGGTAAGACGAGATCTATGTTGCAGTCTCTTGGACTGAAGAGAATGAGTATAAATGTTCATCATAGAATCACAGTGTACATTGGATCCATCCCACAATCAGCCTCCAAACGCTGACACCATTGCATATGCCAGGAAGATTTTGCTGAAAGGACCCTGATATAGCTGTCTTTTGTGAGGCTAGGCCGGTGCCTGGCAAACACAGAAGTGGATGCTCACAGTCAGTTATTGGATGGAACACAGGGCCCCCAATGGAGGAGCTAGATAAATCACCCAAGGAGCTAAAGGGGTCTGCAAACCTATAGGTGGAACAACAATATGAACTAACCAGTACCTCCAGAGCTCGTGTCTCTAGCTGCATATGTAGCAGAAGATGGCCTAGTCGGCCATCATTGGGAAGAGAGACCCTTTAGTCTTGAAAACATTATATGCCCCAGTACAGGGGAAGGCCAGGGCCAAGAAGTGGGAATTGGTGGGTAGGGGAGCAGGACGGGGGGGGGGGGAAGGTCTGGGGGAATTTCGGGATAGCATTTGGAATGTAAATGAAGAAAATACCTAATTAAAAAAAAAAAAGAATCACAGTGTAGACAGCGAGAGTGTGTCTACACATGATCCTTCCTGAAACTGAGGCTATTAAAGCAGATAACCCCCACTTACCTGGAAGTGGGAGGAAAATAGTTACAATTGGACTAAGATAAGGGCATTTGTTCCCACATGTAGATTTCATGTTAACAGTTCCTGAAGTCTGATGTGTGAAAGAATGAATAGAATCTGATTGGGACAGAAAATTGGCCATGGTTTGGAAATGCAGAGAGAATGGATTTTGTTGTAAATAATGTAATTTCAAAATTTTTGAAGAATATATTTGTATTATGCATCCTCCATTATCTCCACTTACCTGCTCCAACATTGAGATATCTTTTTAACAAAACATATAAATATGATAATACTTAGGAGTTGACTCCCTTTCAACAGGAAGTGCTTTATGCCATTAAGAAAGAAACTGGACAAAACCGCCAACCCATTATTACTTCTGATTGAAATAGTAGCAAAGAACTTTACAAGTAGAAAATCTATGCTTTGACTGAAAGTCAGGAGGAAAGCAGTGTGTTAATAATGCTGGTTATAGCACTACAGGGTGAGGAAGCAGCTTCAGGCTGGGAGTAATTTCCTCTAATACTACCAACTCCTTCCTTGAATCTATAGGGACAGAAAATCATCACATAATAATTTGCTCAATAAGCAGTGGGAGGATCTGAAATGCCCACTAAGAAAATAGCTTCAGCCCAGACCTGGGACAAAACTGTCTGTGTGAGACACAGCTGTTGTGATGATGAGCCTGTCCTAAGACTTACCTAGGACACCCATCAGTTGACTCTTCTAAGGATTGGGACATGAGAGAGGAGGAAGCTCTTCTTATTTAAAGCATGAACAATTTGTCATTCCATGTTTGTCATTTAATGTGTGTTTTAGGGTAATTACTTCAGGAGAACTGTCAGCAGCATCTGGGTCATTTAGAGTTGATGAGGGTCTGAGGATGACCCCCTCCCTATGCCTTAGTGTTTTAGAGCAGATACCATGACCAAGGCAAGTCTTATAAGACAACACTTACTTGTGGCTGGCTTACAGGTTCAGAGGTTCAGTCCATAATCATTGAAGTGGGAAGATGGCAGCAACCAGGTAGATATGGTTGCAGGAGGAGTCTGAAGGCTCCTAGAAGAATATTGACTTCCAGGCAGCTAGGATGAGGGTCTTAAAGCCCACACCAACAGTGACACACCTACTCCAACAGAGCCACACCGTCTAATAGTGCTACTTCTTGGGCCTGGCATATATAAACCATCATACCCTCCATAAGAATGTCTGAAGGATATCACAGTGTGCCTTCACCCACTGGGTGTCCAGAAATCATATAAACTCATATTTCACAGAGCACAATTGTGGTTTCAATGCTGACACAAAGGTGAGAGATTAATACTGCATTTATTTTACATTTCTCATTATTTGTATCATGAGCTACAAAACACCTCAGACTCATGTCCTGGAGAATACAGCTATCATATTTTTTGCAAATCAGATTGTCTTCTTATACTTACCTATTTACTTATAAATGCCCATTCCCGGACTTTCTTATGTACCCAGCACACCATATATTCTTTTAATGCTTTGTCTTGGTGTATATGTCTAGAACATTGTGTAGCGAAGATAAGAATGTGTTTATATAGAATAGCAAGAAGGAATTAGAAAGAAAATTTTAAGCCACACCTTAAAATGTTATAAATAGTTGATTGGAGTCACCTGGGATAATGACACAAGAAACTGGCACCTTAGAAACCTCTAGTAAATTCTCTCTTATGAGAAACCATCATGGCCACTAAGTCATCAAGGGAAAGATACAGGAGTACCCAGAAGCATCACACAGTGATGCTGATTCTAGAGTCTGAGTTCTTAAAGCAAGGATCTAAGACACGTTCGAGGTGAGTTATGTCCACCAGTCTGTCACTGAGAAGTGCTATCACTCTGATCTGCGGCTCTTGATTGGCATGCTTGATTGGCATGCTGGTCCCAAGCCTCTTGATTGGCATGCTTGATTGGCATGCTGGTCCCAAGCCTCTACAGTTGTCTCAAGGTCCCTATACACAGCAGTAACAGACGAGGGCTGGAATGGCTGTATCTTCCCAAAGACTTTTATTGTGAAGTCCCTTTACTGTGGAAACTCTCTGGGCAGTGATTTGACTTCAAAGTGCTCTATGATAATATGTGAGTTCTGACAGCAGTCTGTATTGGGCTTTTCTCCTAGAGGGCTCTGCCTTGTGTTGTTTGTGGAAGACTCAAGAATCCATCAACTTCTGTAAATATGAATTTTTACACCCAATGGGAGCATCTTTTTTTTTTTTTTTTGTCTCACAGAGGTTTAATTTAGAAAAAGTTTGATCAGAGAAATTTGGACTCAAAGTTAACCCTTCAAAGGCGTGCCATTAATGGTCTACTTTATCCAGTCAACCTCACACCTTAGCATGGATAGATCATATGATGGATAGAACTTATCCACTAATGAAAACATCACCCCCATTAACTGATCACTTCCTGGAAGCCTTGCTACAGTTTAGAACACAGCAATCTCCCCTTGAACCTCAAAGCCTCACAACTGATGATGCAAACTTTATTCAGTCCAACTCTAGGACTGAAACCTTGGTGCTATAAACTGCAATTTAGTCCAGTTCCAAGACTGCAACACCTTAAGAATTATGGCACTGATCAAAATCTCCTCTGGAACTTAAAGCATCACTATTATCTGTGAGCTCCCATGGAAATCAAGGATAACATTACATGCTTTGAGCACAAGCTCAGGAAAGAGGCTTGTCACATACTTCCATTCTAAAAAGGAATAAGCATAGAAAGGAGGGATGGGACCAAAGATTAAAATCCACACACACAGCTAAGATAAAAGCCTGTAGCTCCTGGAGTGAAGTCCAAGTCACATAGTGACTCAGTAACTCCACAGGATTCAGGCAGCCCTGCCCAAGTGTGGACAGACCACACGGTCACTCGTTGGGAGGGTTATGCTCATCATGATGGCGTTCTTAGACAGATATTCCATATTCCTGTCATACCTAATGTTCTAAGGTCCTTGCCAGGACCTTGGCTTCTTGTCCTCACACATAAAAATGTGCACTATCTCAAGAGTTTTCATGCTATCTTGGTATGGGGGTAGAGCATACTAATCTTTGTATCATTCCAATTTCAGTACATGAGGTGATCATGTTATCATGGTAAAATTAATCTAATTGTCTAATAAGAGCCGAACTTCCTGGCAGACTCTTCTCAAGGAGGTCTTGAGATTTTTCAGATTAATTAACATATTGTACACTTGGGCCTGGGATGGATAGGGTTGTGTCAATTTTTTCCCAAACAGAAAATCTTTTATTTATTTGTTGACAGTCCCATGCATGTAAACACTGCATCTTAATTGTTTGTATCCCCTCTCTCTCTCTCTTTCTCTCTCTCTCTCTCTCTCTCTCTCTCTCTCCCTCCCCCTCTCCCCTCTCCTCTCTCCCCTCTCTCAGATGTGCAACTTGTCTCCTTTATGTTCTCTTCCATAGTGGCTGAAATCATGTTTCTAAGACAGCATTTCACATCACCTCTCCTAACCTCTGGCTCTTACATTCCTTCCATCCTCTTACTCACAATGATTTGAGGCCTTTATGATTGAGAGAGATTGATACAGATGCTACATTTAGGCTGAGAACTCTTTATCAGCATTTAGAAAGGTTATGAGTCTCTGCAATAATTACTGACCATTCCAGAAAGAATCTTCTTTAGCCAAGTTGAAGGGACACACAAAGTTAGGTGGATAATCATAAATATTTAGAAGGAAGTTTGATAACATCTCTATTTAGCAAAACAACAATATTAGGGTCTCTTCTAGGTCCTATGACCTTCATAGTCATGAGATTTTAAAAAAAAAAAACAAACAGCTTTACTGTGCTAGATATAAATTCCCTCCAGTGGAATAGGCACCACCTCAAATTCAATTAAAAGTGGTTGGTTACTCCATAAACCTTTGTTCCACCATTGCATCAGTTAGGCACGTCTTGCCTGCCTGTGTTGCATCGTGAAGCAGTCACTGCTGGTTAATACCATTCATGTCTTTTTCTCTAGCAGCCGCTTACCATGATGGCTATCCAGCAAGGAAGAAAATTTCAGGTAAGATCCAGCTTCGATTTTCTGAGTCTTACAACAAAAGTGTGTTTTCTCTTCAGTAATATCATCTTATCATCTGATTATTATAGCCAACCAAGAGCTATGGTGATGGCTTGTATTGTTTTGGGGGCCTTTGGGGATTCCCCAGTAACTCATAGGGAGATCATCCATTCCTTGACCTGCTCAGCACCTGATTGGTCTTCATCATGTCTTTCCCACTGTCCTGGTGTCAACTGCATGGCATCTTCTGAGTAGCTCTAATCTTTCCATTGGTCAGTTTTCTTCAATTTCCATACATGCTTTTTTTTTTTCTGTGCAAAGTGTGTGATTTCCAAAGCCTTATGCTTGGCTTTCCCAATTCTCATTATAAATCTAACTAAAAGCAGCCAGGATTGCTGCTGAATGCTGGCCTGCCTTGAAACTTCCTCTGCTCCACTAACATGTTCATCACCTTCAGATTCAGCCTCCTACAAAACTACAGAGTATGGATAAGATGCGGAGATGTTTATTCCAGGATGTAACAAGCATGACCTCTGACCAAATTCTCAATAAATTTCTGATTTCTGTGCGAAGGTGCCTAAGGAGTCCTTACTGTCAACATTCTTGCTGGCATTCTAATCTAACATCCCACAGACATTATACCTTTAATGGGTGTTTGTAGGATTCTAGGTTATTTTATAACCTGCTTCCCCAACATCTCAAAATTCTGCCTGAATTCAGGTTCAAAGGGCTTCTGATTCACTACTCACAACAGCAAATTTGTGTGTGAGTATCTTTCATCACTGTGTCAAGATATCTGAGAATACCAACGTAATGGTGGGAAAGTTTCCTTGGGTTCACAGACCCATGGGATTCAATCAGTGTGCATCTGACTCCTTGGCATTATGCCTCTGGTGGCTCAGAATATACTGGGAGTGATGATATAGGACATAGTCCACTACACAGCTCATTGTGACCAGCAATCAGAGAGAGAGAGAGAGAGAGAGAGAGAGAGAGAGACTGTGTACAAAGTTAATGCTTCAAGGGTATATCCCAGTGAGTTCTTTTCCCCCACCTTATGGCACACTGAGATATGAATGTATCAGTAGATGATCTCCTGATGAGGTTAGCACCATCACACTCTCATCACCTCTCCATGCATCTGCCATCAGCAGGGGACCAAGTCTTTAACCCAGGAAACTTGAGATGAGGGATTTGTGTCCAAACCACCTGTGTTTGCTGTAGTTGGAATCTTAAATATTCCATGAATGCCTGTGCCTTAAATGCTTAGCCCCGAGACTGGCACTATTGGGAAATTAAATAACTTTTAGATGGTGTCGCCTAGTTGAGAATCATTGGGCTATCGACGACTGATTATATAGGTTATCTTTAATGGTAAACTTTTACAACCCAGAATCAGCTGGGAAGAAAGTTTCAATGAAAGATTGTCTACATTGGTTTAGCCTGTGGAGAGGTCTCTGGGGGATTATCTTAATTAAATTAACTTATGTGGGAAGACCCAGCTTATTACAGATAGTGCCACACTCTAGGCATGAGTCCTGACCTATCTGAGCAGAGAAGCTGAACAAAGCACAAACAAGCTAGACACACATTCATTTCTCTCGCTCTGTAGTACACACACATTCATTTCTCTCTGCTCTTGTCTGTGAATCTGATGTGACTAGCTGGATAAAATCCCTGCCTTGACTTCTCTGCTACGATGGACAGAAACCTGGAACTGTAAATTCAAATCAACCACTTTGACCCCTAAGTTGCTTTTTGCCATAAATTGTTGATAATGGCAACAGAAATGAAGCATATATATATATATATATCCTTGAAGATGAATGTGAGACCTGAACTCACTCCTTTCCAGGCCTTTTGCTTCCTGGGAAACAGCTGAGCAGGATTGCTCTATCAAGCGTGTGGTCATGACCTGCAACCTTACCACAGCTCCAGAGCAAAAGGCCATGGAATCACACATTGGAGCCTCTCAAATTATGAGACTACGCAAATACTTTCTCTTTATAAATTGATAATTTCAGATATTTTGTAATAGTGACGTAAAACTGACAAGCACAACACCCCATCTTACTAGGATGAGACAGTAAGAGTTAAAGGACTGCATACAATCCACGATCGGTCCATCAAAGGGGAATTGTTCTTTCTTCCCATGCTCTAAACTATGTATCACTGTGGAATATATATGTATGTATGTATGTGTGTGTATATATATATATATATATATATATATATATATATATATATATATATAATTACACACACATATATATTCCTATTACACACACACACACAAGTGTGAACCCTGTGAATGATGGGTGGGACCTGAAGGAACCTTAGTGCTGATAGAGCACCATATTATGAGTTCATGGCTTTACTTTGTAAATGTGCATGTAGAATAAATAAGGATTCAGGCCTCTGCTACTTTGCATATATAACACTTAGCTAAACATATTCTAACCGACTTATAGTCTTGCCTTGCATGGACTCTATTTGGTGGGTCCCTTTGCAGTGTTCATGAAATGATGAGTCGCTAGAAGTAGAGATGACCTCAGAATCACAAGTGCGTGGCTGTTAATGAATGGATAGAAACATCCTGTAACATGGAGTTACACAGAATCCACCTTTTCTGGTCCTGTTATTATCTGTTGATATTTTCTTGTGCCGACTTGACATACGTTAGCTCTCCATCTGTCAAGTCTACTCTTCTTCTCAACAGCAACAACAAAGACAACAAAACAACCAAGCAACAGAGGGGAAGAAGGTTCAGATTAAAGGATGACTGATGGTGGCTTAGCCAGCTCTACTACAAATGAAACAAACGGACAAATGGGCCGATACAAAAGATCAGTCGCCAATGACTTCCTCCAGTTAAGTCTCTGCTGTTTGGCTGCTGAGATGTGAAAGGAGCTTGCTGCTAAGCTTGATAACCTGAGTTCAATCCCTGCTTAGAAGAACGCTGACTCCTGCAGGTAGTACACCCCCCATATATACATATAGTTATGTGTGTGTGTGTATGCAGATGGTATCAGATATAAAGTAAAAAAATAAATCACTGTAATTAGAAAAAAATCTGTTTGAGCTTCTGTTATAAAGCTAGTGTCCTAGTTCAACTCTATCAGTCATGGCTAGCTTTTTTCAGGTGACTCATTCTGCAGTCACTTCAAGCAGAGTGATGCTGTCTCCAGAATCCTACTCCCCTAGCCATTCCCTAGAAATACTGGACACCGACACAGAACAATAATAACAGCCATTTGTCTCATGCCAGTAAGAACAGTTGTTTTCTCTCATGGAACCTTCATTCCCAGCACGTTCAAGATATGGATTTCGTTTCTGTCTTCTCTAGAAGTGGGAATGGAATAATAAGCGCATGGTAGAAGCAGTCTGATAAAGCCCATTCTTATCAACCGCTCACACAGCCTCATCATCTGGTGACCATAAACATGGTTTGAAGTCCCTGCTCTGAAGCCTTCCAGTGCGAAGGCTGAGTGATTGAAAGTCCAAGATTATAGCAGAAAGGAACAAGGACGTATTTTAGTTCTGGTCGGTCTGCTAAAAGCCCCTGGACAAAAACAGCTCTCTGTCTGAAAGACAGTAAATTTCTTCCATTGCTGAAAATAAATGTGTTTTTGGGGGAAACCCAGACAGGACTCGGGCAGGAGAAACATGCCTGGCACATGTAGGGAAGGCGTGGGGGACAATTACTAATAGCCACAATTACTAATAGCCATTCTTTAAAACAGGGAGGTCCCTATCTAACCACAGAAGGAGCCTGGTGATGCTCCCATGGAGAAAGGGGAATTGTAAAAGCATTGTAGGTAATACCTCTCCATGTTGGCTCTCTCTAAACACTAATTGTATCCTCTTGGGTGTCAGGACCCTTCTTTTCAATCTCACTGCTAGCATGCCAGCCCCACAGGACTGGTGACAAGGAGTAGAATATTCTGTTGGCTTCCCAAGGATATAGGGTTTTATCTGTGTGACTCCAGTCTCTTTAATTTAGATTGCTTTCAGTGTTGAACTACTTTTGAAATAAAGCTTTGGATAGGAAATAGAAATGTGAATGAATGCATTTTCTCAATTGTCTTTCTTTTCTTCTTTCATGTTTATATGTATATGCATGCCCGTATATGCAGAGACATGTGTGGTGTGTGTGTGTGTGTGTGTGTGTGTGTGTGTGTGTGTGTGTACATGCCTGCATGAGGGCTAGAGTTCAGCCTCAGATGTCATTCCTACGGCTACTGTTTATCTTTGAACTTGGAACTTTGGAATCCATCTAGGCTAACTGACCGAGAGCCCCAGAGATCTGCCTCCCTCTGCCTCTCTAGCACTGGGACTTGTTTTACACAGGCTCAGAGGACTGAACTCAAGGCTTGATGCTTGTAAGACAAGCATTCTGCCAGCTAAACTCTCTCAGCCCCTTCTGGTTCTTTCTTTTTATAAATATTCAACAGAAACCCAGACATCCCTTCGTTAGATTAGCAGAGATGGTGACTTGAGCTCTGTGCAACAACACAAGTGGGTAGGAAGTGAGCTGAGGAAACTCACTGGTGGGTATCTAGGCTCAACTTTCCCACTCTTCACTGGAATGAAGGAATGGATCATAGTAGACTGATGGGCTCCTGTAACATAGGTGACATGTTGAGCTGTGATGTCTCCAACTGCTGGACTGAAGCAGCTTTTGGAGCAGCCATGACAAAAGCAGAAATCATAGATATTCATAAGCAAAATGAGCTTCAAGGCTTGTGGTGGGTGGAGGGGTAGGATCAACAAATATACTCACCTCAAATGGGTGGATAGATAAGATATGATGATTAGATTTAAATGTCAACTCCACTCAACCTAGACTCACCTGGAATGAAGTCACACAGGGTTGAATTCTTGGGTATATCTGTGAGAGACTGTCTTAATGAAGTCACTTGATGTGAGAAGACCCAGATCACTGTGGGTGGCATCATTATCTAAGGCAGAGAGTTCTGAACTGTATTAAAGTAGAGAAATTGAGTCAAACACAAGCAAAGGAACATGGGTACATCTGTTGCTCATTGCTCTTGACTGTTGGTGTGATGTGACTATCTGAAGTTCTTTTCTTGATTTCCCTATTGGGGCTTGGTGTTCTGCTATGCATTGTAATGCTAAGTGAGGGCCCCCAAGACTGGTTGCCCCAGAGAAGAGAGAGCCCTCATACAGACCCAAATGATTCTATGTGTGGCCTTGTCTTCAAGCTATTTCTGATTGGACAATAAAGAAGCTGACAGCCAATAGTTGGGAAGAAGAGACATAGGTTTGGGGAATCAGAGGAGAACCACAAGAGGGAGAAGGTGAATGGAGGAGAAACCACCATGGGTTAGGTGAGTCGTGAAAATGTGGCCAGATGAAATGTAGTAAGTAATAACTCGGGGTTATTGATAGGAAATAGATTTTAATAGCATGGATGGTTGATACCTGCTCAGCTTTTCTGGTACTTAAGGCTTATTGCAAATATAAAAGTTGTGTGAGTCTTTTATCCAGCTACTGAATGATTGAGGCAGGGTAGAAATCCTGGATTGGGATCAAAAATTTCTACACTTCCCCACGATGGACTGTAAGCTGGAACTGTGAGCTGAAATGAAGTCCCCTTTCCCCTACGTTTCTCTTTGTTGGGGTGTTTCATCACAGAAACAGAAGTCAAACTAGAATGATAGATGAATGGAAATGTATTTAGAGATGGTTAGTTGTGCAAATGACACAGGTGAGGGGATTGTTTGCAGAGCATCAGGAAAGCTATGAAACCTCTCCCTGAAGAGAGCAACACTCAACAACAAACTCGGATGTTTGTATGCGCTTCTAAGGTCGGCCCAGAAGGCTCTTGCAGCTGTAGATTCAGAGTCTGCAAGGAAATGTTGGTCTGAACCCCACTGCTTCATTTCCTCTTCCCACTTACAGTTCTTCACCTTACGGATTCAAGCTCCCATCAGAGTCACCTGAGATGTGTACCATGCATATTCTGGGTACCAGGTCAATGGACTCAGACTGTATTTTACTTTTGGTTCTGGTGCACGGAACCCTTTAGAGCTCCTGGAAGATCCAGCTGCCCACAATCCATGTGCAGGAGCCTTTCACGTAATCTCTCTCTTCTCATCGTGGGGTTTGTACACCTGCAGCTGCACAGAGACATTAAGAATTTTCAAAGCAGCAGACTACCTTATTTTTACAAGTCCTTCCTTTGAGCCCCAAACAATGAACTTCAGTTTTTGGTACACACTTCCTGTAGGGTTGTCTAACCTGCCCAAGATGATTGGAAATGTCTTGATTTATTGGGTTCTACCTTACTATCTCTGTGGCTAGTGTGCACAGAACGTACTTATTAAGAGTAATTGTAGATTTTTACAATCCTGCATCTTTTCTTGTCCTCTAGAGCTGGCCAGGCTTCCTACCCTTCCACAGTCAGGGTCTAAATGTCGGTCATTCACCTTCCATTTTCCCTTTTGCATTTTTAAATGTTTGTCACGTATGCTTCTGTGTCTACATCGTCTGACCTCTTTTTATTAAGAAATGTTCTGTGGAGTTTATCCTCAGTTTCTCTGTTTTCTCCCCTGCTTCCCCATGGCTCTTTCACAGAAAGCCCTTTGTGTTGAGCAAACAGACTCTAATCTGCACATCTCACTCCAGACTCCAACAGGGATGCCAGGTGAGCGTCCTAACACCAGCTGGAAACAGCTGTTCACATGGTCCGGAGCAGCGAGCAGGGACTGTGTCCGCAGTTCTCTTGTCTGATGGGCCTCTGGTCCAGGCAGCTCAGGGATGAAGCCCTGAGCATAAATGTTTGCCTTGCTGGCTGGAAGGCCTAAGAGCAGCTGCCTGCTGATGGGTGATAACTGGCATAATGATTCCACACATTCAGATGCTGCCAAGCACGAGGAATCTGGGAACTCCCCATGCCATCCCTTGCTGGTTGGCCGAATCGTTATCTTCCAGCATGCAGGCAACAAAGACAGCAAGAGCCAGAAAGTGTCTGATACAAAAATGCTCATTATAACCCCAGCAATTTTAACACCCGGGGGCGGGGAGGAGGGGAGAATTCCGTGTGCTCACTGGCATATTTACAGAAAAAAAAAAAAAAGCCATGCACAGATGCTCAGCATGGCCGTGGTCAAGACACCCATAGATTAGAGCGTCAGAGCTGGATACAGTTAATAGAACTGTAGAACTGTGGTTTATGGGTAAAATGGACTCAGATCTGAAGCTGGTGGAACCACCTTCTAGAAATAATTTCTTGAAGCGGATTTGCTTTCTGATGAGGCCAGATTCCACTCAAGCACCATACTTGGTGTATTGTCTTCCCAGAGGATTTGCCCCACTGATGTTGAAAGAAGAAACTTTGAATTAAAGTAGGCTGTCAAAATGACTCACAGTATCAATGTCAAGTGGAAGATTATATACACTTTATACATGCATACATGTAACTTTTAAAATATTTTGTTTTATATTTACACAAGCGTATCATGTGTTTGAGTAGAATCCGTGACCACATTTCCTCACGTCCAATCTCTCTCACCACTTCTCACGTCATGTGTCCCCTCCCCTCTCTATCACTCTCTCCCTCTGTTTTTTCCCCGTGTCTCTCTTTTAATATTAACTGGGTGCATTTTTTGCCACCTATATGTGCATTGATGTATGACCATGATGCACTAAACACTGGCAGCCCTTCTGGGTCTGCATCCCTGAAAAGGACTGACTCTCACTCTCCCAGCAGTGATCAGTTACCATGAACTCCTCCGATAACTGTGGGACTCCTGAGCCCTTCTCACAGAAGCACTGAGACTGTGCCTGGCTTGACTTTGTACTATAGATGCAGCCACAGCTACTGTGGGTGAGCTCATGTGTGCAGCTGCACTGACGGGTCCCGCAGACACTGTTTTCACAGATAGCTGCTCTCTCTGCTCTTACTGTCTTCCTGGCTCCCTTTTCATGATGCTCCCTGCGGCTTGGGGCTCTGGGACTTAGAACATAGATGCTCTTTTAAAGCGGAACATCTCCAGTTTCTCATTCTCTGCGTGCTGAGCAGTTGTATAGAACTCTTTGCATTTATGTGCCTCTAGTTACATTTCCATCCATATTCATTGCCACTGATACAGTCCAGGCACAACCCTTCTGTATGTTGACCCATTCCACTGGAGGATTCCCAGTTTGCTTGCCTGCTTGCTCTTGCTCTTTTACCCCATTCTTCACACAGGAGGATTTCCCAAACTCATATAGATCTGCTCAATCATTTCATTTCATTAATATTCCTTGATTGCCCATAAAGGATTGTCCAGACTCTATTAAAGATAGAGTCTGTCACAAATTCCTACTTCCCTCCAAATAACAAACAGACCTACTTAACAAAAGAAGCCGACAAGCTTCAACCTATTTGAGTTTCTGTCCACTCGACCTTCTTCTTTATCTTCCGCTGTGGCCCATTTTGGACCATGGATGCCAGTGTTTCCCACGTTCTGCAGAATGTCAAACTTGAAGGATGTTATCGGGAGAGAAGAAATCTTAGATTTCTGGTGTAGGTGATTAAAGCATATTAAGGCACTAGATAATGTACTTATTTACCCAGTCACTTACCAAATGTAATCAAACTCAGACTATATACTTGAACACCCTTTCTCCTCATTTGTTTCATGAATCAACTACCAGGAAACTGTTCTTCAATGTCCACACATGCGGATCCTTCAGCCTTCCCCTCCTCTCCCTGCCATACTCAGAGGTGGGGCCCTCTGTTTCCTCATGGCCTGTACCCATTACTTCTAGATCATTGCACCCATCTTTGTGATTCTGGGCAAGTTACTTGCCTTTTTTTTCGTTTGTAATTTACAAAGCCCCACTTCAGATGGAGTTAAGAAAGTGGGGTGATTGCATAGCTCAGCTGTTCAGCAAGCAGAGTAGTAAGTGACACAGTTGGTTATAATTCGGGTTCTCAGTGGAAAGGATTGTTTTATTCTCCTGACACAGTGAGAGACAGTGGACAGTGCCTGGAGAGTCCTGTGCTGCCAGTGACATGGGAGACAGACTCCACTAGCATTTGTTGGCCAGTGATCAGCTTATAGAGTCCCCTCATCCCCTCACAGCAAAGACATATTTTCACTTGTGCTGTAAATTAAATTCCTTCATTACAATGATGACACAGTCATTAAGACTTAGTGTTTTTCCTCTCACTTCTAACGTCAATGCTAAATTTTTCCCTCCTGTGTCTGCAGGTTTATGCCTTAAAAATAGATGGCTTCCTAACTCAATTTAAATTATAAAAAAATACAAGAGAATTTATTTAAATGATCCAAACTTGATAATGTGCTCAATGTAAGACCAAATGTTCCAATGGTTCCACAATAGGCTATGTCTTAATCTTCAGAAATTTGGAGCATGAGTTGGGAGTGGGGGACAAAATTTAGACAAAGCTAAGGTGTATTATATTTTAAATTAACATCTTTATATGAGATAGAAAAGGACCAGTTATCTCATAGAAACACATGGTGATGCTTATTTTAGTGCATGCTAGGAAGTCGGTCATGGGTTAGAAGGATGACTCAGTGGCTAAATGCTCTTCTAAAGGATTCAGCTTCAGTCCCCAGCACCTACAAAGTGACTAACAACCATCTATAACTCAAGCTTTGGGGAATTGAGCTCCCTCTCCTGGTCACCTCAGGCACTGCACACATATGGTGCACACACACACACACACACACACACACACACACACACACACGCACACGCAGAGGCAGCCAAAAAAAAAAACCACCCATAAAATACTGAATAAATCATTTTTCAAGTTAAAACAATGAGAAAAATTGAACCCAAAGGTTAAAGCATGTATGATGTTTAATAAATATTTGATGTAGCTATCTGATATCAAATGCTGATTGAAAGACAGAAAAAAAAAAGCCATCTAGACCCACCGTCTCTGACATTAAAAAGAATTATTGTCATTTGTGGTCTAGACAGAGTAGGAAGTACACTGCTTTTATGTTTGGTTTTAATTTTGATTTCCAAATATCAGCCACTGAGCTCTGAAACTCATTTGCTTACAGAAGCATCGCACTGGCTGATTAAATATATCTCCTAACCGTGGTCTCAGGAGTTGATTTAAAGCAGTGAAATATGCATAGTTTGAAATGTTTGGTGTCAGGGCCAACATTTAAATCCTCAGACCAATTAAGTCTAATTACTGAGTGAATGGTAATACTTTTCCTCAACAATGTGAAGGTTAAATTAAAATTCGTTTTCAAATTAGAAGGAAACACCTACTAGCTGTCAATCATTCCAATATTTATTTGAAGCTATGCTTTAGAAAAATACAGAGATAAAAACTATTATCTCTAAGTCAGTTTTTTTCTAGTATTCTGAGTACTGCATTTGGAGCCTACAAAAAAATATCTTTTTTCCAACCAGCACTGCAGCAAACTTACAGCAGACCTTTGTAAAGTTCATGAAACAAAGGCTGCAAGCACACATGAGCTGATGGTGAATCACAGGCTTAAAACCTCAGGAACATCTTGTGAACAACTGATGAGTGCCTCACACCAAGTCTCACTGCACTCTATAGCTTTATTAAAAATATATAATACTGTCCCTGCTTGATCCAAGCTTTTGGGAAAGCTACAAAAGAGTTAGGTAAGTACCCAGATACAGAGATCAGTGGAGGAAAAAATTCTTACAAAAACAGTTAACAAAATGTTCGTCTTGCAGGGTATAAAAATGGCCAAGTAACTACATTCATGGAACAAGAAATGAAATGAAGGTCATCTGTGCTGCAGGAACACATGTACAGAGCTAAAATGTTGTTTGCTGGCAGAATGAATGAAGTAAAGGGTATTAAAAAACAAAACAAAAACACAAGAAAAGGTCAATGTTACCTCCGTCTGCTAATGCTCAATTTTGTGCCAGGTATATTTAAAATAAACCCACACTTTATATAATGAGTCATGTGATACTCACTGTAGAACCCACTGTCTCCTTCTGTTTTTGATATGGTTCAAACCTCCTAACTCTCATGCTCAATGTGGCAGTTAATATCGATCGATGACCATCTTGGCAGGACCTAGAATCAGCTAGAAGAATTGGGGCATGTTTAGGAAGGGTTTTATTAAAACCCTTGAGCTTCTTGAGGTATGTCAATTGCCCTGCTTGTGAGTAGCACCAGTCCATGGGCTTGAGCTCTAGGCTACGGAAAACAGGAGGCTGGACACCAGTTGCAGCAGCAGTGGAACCTGACTGTCTCTCCAAGAGCTATAATCTCGTACAAAGCATGAATTCTGTCATTAAAAAAAACTTCCCACCCATGTAGGTGGGGAATCGGGAACAGTACTGTCTGTGTCATGCTATGAAACACCGATATTGTCTATTCTGTTGGTATTTTGCTAAGAGAATGACTCTGATGAATATATTTGAGTTGATAATCTCATGGTATCACTTGCCACTTGCATTAGTTGCTTTTCTATAGCTACAGCCGAAGTAACTAAGAGATAAACCTAAAGAGAGGAATCACTCATTTTTGCCTCATGGTTTAGAGGTTTGTCTCTGACACGACAGGCACCACACAGTAGAACAAAGTAGCACATAGCACGTTGGGCAGGAAATAAAGACAGTGCCCACCCGTGTGAGATTTCTCCTTTGTCCCACTTCCTCTAGCTTGGCCTCTAGCCTACAGGATGGTGCCGCCCACGCAGCTCAGGTCTTTCCCCCTTAGTGAATACTTCATGGAAACAACCTCACAAATACATCCATGAGCTAATACTCTGGTACATCTCAAGCCAAACAAGTTGGCAGTCATACTTAGCCATCATCACCATTAATAAGAAACTAGGATCAGGTGGTATAGAAATTCCTGTCAAACCCAAGTAGATCCCACAACTGAATTTCACTGGTAAAATCACCTTCTAACTGCTCACCTATAAACAAGGCATATAAAACAACACCCTATAAACACAATTAATTTTTTCCAGTAAAAAGGAAAGAAACAAGACCTTGATTGACTGAACAAAAGCATATTTTTTTTAGAGATTTTGATATATTTTATTTAGGTTTGTATTAATATTTTATCACTTCCAGGATTCTGAATCCTCCAAAGGGAGGTTTTCAGATATACTTTGGTGCTGATATTTTGGTACATCAATGAGTGATGGATGCACACATCAGTAATTGTTCATATCTAACAATGTATGAATTAGTAGACACGCTAACAATGCACTCAAGTGAGCGCCTGTGAAATGTTCTCTGCAGCCTCTGTGAACACCCCCTTCCTTTCCAGCTAGCTTACACAGCATGCATGTCCAAGTATATGTGAAATTGCTCTCTTGTCTTCATAAAAGGAAAAACATTTGAAACATTGATTTTACATCCAGGTCAATACTTGTATTTTCTTGGAAGTAAATTTCCAAACCAATCACATCAAGGAAAGTCAGCTCTCCAGCCATGAAACTAGACATAACCCACTATTGTTCTCGAGCAACATCTCGAAACCAGAAACATAATTCAGGGGACTGGCTTTAGTCAAACCATGACTATAACGGTAAGCAGTTATTTGACGTTTTCTGCCTACTTACCTTCCCTTATCTGTTCTTTGATAATAGGGCATCTTCTTATAGTTATTGCTTTTACTTAAATATCAGATTTATTTTTTTATTTAAAGTTAATTCTGTATGTAGTTGTGTGTGTGTGTGTGTGTGTGTGTGTGTGTGTGTTTGTGTGTGTGTGTAGATGTAAATTTCCAAGTACTGTCTTGTATCCACCAAGGAATTATTGTTCCTCCCAGGAGAACCAGATCCATTGACAATCACTGAATTTAAGTTGTCCTAAGAAGCATAGAACTGAACATTTCCTTAGCAGAGTAGCACCTGTTTGAGCAAGAGGTCTGTTTTTCTTCTTCAGAATGTGTGGTAAACACTCAGTATTGTGTCTGTCCTATAGCATGAAACCAGCTGGAATTTCTGAAGTGAATGGGAGGGGGTGTTGAATGTCTCAAACAATGTCACTCCACTCATGAAAACACTGATCATCTATTCATATGCTTAGCAAAGTAAGTGCTCAAGAAATGTTAACTAAAAAAAGCCAAGTAGAATGATAAACTATGTATAGCATTTATTATTTGTCTTGTGGTACAATAAGTTATTTCCTGAAGTACCTATAAAAATCACAGGTGTGTGAAGTTGTAGGCCGATTGGTTTTCATCTCTCTTATAATGCTACACTATAAGTTATGACATTCAAAACTTTTATGAAACATAGTTTCATTGTATAGTCACAGAAGCGTAATGGAGTATGGCAAGCCTAGACTCCCAGATAAAACCTGCACTGCATGGCACTGAGGTCTAGAGACAGCAGTCTTCCGTCTTCAGAGTTTTTGTGGCTCTGTGCAAAAGCTACTTGTGACATTGTGACTCTACAGAGCTCAGTGCCTTGCACTGAGAGTATCATGGGTATTATGAAGGTCTGCAGAAAAAAGGTGGAAGTTTCAGTCCTCAACATATAAAGAGTCTAGAAAGGAAAATAAGACCTCCATATGCACCATTAGAACAACAGGAAGCAGTGCGTATCAGATACTCAGGTGTGCCTTCCGCTTGCATAGGAGGGAAACATCAAGCAGTTAGCCAGCTGGATCTGTGGGACTTGAGGTCAACCATCAAGATTTAGACATAAGGAAGAAGGGGAAGAGTATCACTGAGACATGGAAGGCAAATGTTGTCAAAGTCATGAGGACAATGGGAGAAGACATGAGGAACAGACAAAGATCCCTTGTTTCTGAAACAGAGAGATGACGGGACCATCTCCCAACAGAGCGACAAATGGCATAAGAAGGATTACCCATTGTTAAGTAGTCATGTTCCAGGCACAAGTAATGAAGGATGTTGTATGTTTGCTTGATAGCATCAAATGGTGGAACCACAAGTCTTTGACGATAATAATAATAAGAAGAAGAAGAAGAAGAAGAAGAAGTAGTAGTAGTAGTAGTTATGGACTGGAATGATGGCTCAATGGTTAAGAGCATTGGCTGCTTTTCAGAACTACATGGTTCAAGACCCATAACCAACATAGCATTTAAAATCACTTGTAACTATAGTTCCAGGGTATCTAAAGCCCTTTTCTGACTTTGATGAGTACCAGGCATGTGGGTTGTACACAGACATAAATACAGACAAAACACTCATCCACATAAAAAATATATATATATATAATTGCACACAGACTCCTTTTGCAATGGAGAACTCTAATAACATATCTAGTTTATTCTGTTTCTCAGGGACTATGTGAATTATTCCCAAGAGACTGCAGAACAATCCCCTCCCCCCTGCACAGATGGACATCAGCCAATGTCCATTGTCTGGTGCTGAGATGGGTATATTTCTGCCAGTTTTTACCTAGTTTCATTCAATTTCTACATAAACAGGGAGCCTTGCTGTGGGAAAGCAGCCTCCACAGTGAAACAGATAGGATTCAAATTTAGAATTCATCCTTTTTGCATGTAAAATTTTAGGCAAGTTATTCTACTGTCCCTTTATCTTCTTTGTTTTTCTATGTGAGGTAGGAATGTTGGTGGGTGAATTGTGAAGGAGTGTAATCTGCTCACCCCAATAAAATGTACTGAGATCCCATCTCTTGGGGGCTTGGGATATGTCCCATTAAGAAATAGGAGATGGGGGTTAGAGAGCAGGCACCATGGCAAAGTGGCTATGGATACTTATAAAGAACCAGGGTTCAGCTCTCAGCACCTACATAGTAACCCACATTCATATGTAGTTCCAGTTCCAATAGATCTAGTCTTCTCTGGCCTTCTCTGGCATTGTACACATATGGTGCCTATTCTTACATGCAGGCAAATATATACATAAAAGTAAATCAATATTTAAAAGGCAGTCTTTGCAGTCAATAGAGGTAAGGATGGGCCCTAACTCAGTAACCTACCAAATTGTTAACATTTAAAAGGAAATTGAGATATAGACAAACAAATAAAGGACACATCATAATAATAAAGCCACGGACAGGAGTTATGTTGTAACAAGCCAATGCAAGTCAGAGAGACCTGGCACATTCCAGAAACAAGGACGACCTGTGAATGATTCAGGGCCTGGTTCTCACACCTTGATTTTGGAGTCCTAACTTCAGAACAATTGAACAATAAGTCCTCATTGTTTTTAGTCTCCCAGTTTGGGGTACACTCTCACAGTGGTCCTCAGAAAGAGCGCATCCTAACTGAACACATCACTACAAACTTAATGAAAGCAGTAGTCTATCTGATGACTGTGTGCCTAGGCACACAGTTCTGTGTTCTAGGTAAGATGTCACTACCAAAGCAAGCTGGGATGAGGATCACAGACCTTTGCCCTGGTTTTGCAACTTTGTATGAATCTATAATTATTTCAAAATTAAAAACAATGGGACTCTGAAGAAAATCAATGAGACAATTCATGTAAAATGCTTTGTTTATCAAAGTATCCAAGCAATATTTCTGAGATTATTTTTGAAATCAATAGGTTTATAGCCATGCTGGAGAATCCTGATTGACTTAAAGGGCTGAAGTTGTCTAATTATATGAGATATTGACTATAGATCAACTGTGAATTACCTTGTCCTTTTAACCTTCGGACCTGAAACAGTGCATATCACAGGTTTCGAGGAATTGCTGAAGAGCTGTGGTTCTTCTCTGTGTTTTCTACTGAGTCTCATGAAGTTATTCCCTCACATTGTATGGTCGGTCTCTTGGGGCTTATGTACTTCCTTAGAGCCTGCCTATTATGTTTAATATGTGTGTGTGTGTGTGTGTGTGTGTGTGTGTGTGTGTGTGTGTGTGTTTGAGCACACTGTGATTTGTTCCTTATCTCCATAGTAACAAGTTAGCCATGTGTGGTAAGACCAGCATAGCACCCAAGGGTCCATCCCTGAAAGTTGACATTCTTACCCACACAAACTCTTAGAACTCACACCCCACAAGCTATGAATTAGAGACATCAGCTTATATGCAAACAAATACAATATTGTTTTTTTTCTTACTCTGTTGATTCTTTGAGAATGTCTCTCTCTCACACACACACACCAAACACACACATACACACACACACACACATGATTATATTCAATCATACAACTCCCCTCTTCAACTCACCTCTCCACATGTCCTCATGTCCTGCTGCTAACTTCATGTTTTCTTTTTAAAAATAAGCCACAAAGACAAATTGATGCTGTTCAGCTGTGCTTGGATATTTAGTCAGTTGTCGAGTCCGCTCTCGACCAGCAAGAACGACACGACCACCAGTCCTTCTAACAGCAGTTTATTCAGCAAACTTCCGTCTTCATCTCTCTCGCTTCAACTTTCTCTCTCATCTTTTTCTTTCTTCCTTCCCTGACCCGTGCCTCTCACTCTTATATACTCTCAGCCCTCATCCACTCACGGCAGGCCACGTCACCTCACCAGGCACGCAGCTTCAGCTAATCAGGGCAGCAGGGGCATGTCTCCACCAAAATGGATTCGCCAGTATCCTGATGCACCTGCGCAGCTCTCACGATGGTTGTGGCTTATTTTCAGGTGTATGAGGAAGTCAGGTGCAAGTCATAAGACTTAGCTGCAGTCCCTGGCGCCTTCTTGGGACTGCTGCCACACCTGCTCCTCACAGTCAGTCCTTGGAGTATGGGCCACCTAGCAATGGCTGTATCCCCAAAGAAGGAGTCTCCCTCTACCAGCAGGTATCAACTTTACGAGCTCTTCTGTTTGGGTTGGAGCATCATGAACACCTTCCCCCTCCATGCTGAATTTTGCTTGGCTTGATGGTGTGCAGCTCTTGTACTGGTAACCTCAGCCGGTGTGAATTCATGAATATAGCAGTCATGTCATATTTGGAAGGTAAAGCTCACAGCACTCCTAACTGCCCTCTGGCTCTTAACGTTATTTCTGCCTTCACTTTCTTGATATTCCCAGAGCTTTGACAGGGGAATCATAAACCTGGTACAAAGTCCATGCCCTAGGCTGGAACCTATTATTGTTTTAATGAATGGTCATGTCAAACTTCTTTTCAAATATTCATGTTTATACAATAGGTCCAGACTGTTCTCAACTTGGGTCAGAGAAGCTGTTTGAGGCCAGCTCAATGCAGAGAGAGACTCATTACTGGTCCAGTTGTTGAGAATAAGAGGCTGTATGTACTTAGCCCTTAACACTTTTATCAAATGTACAAAGATTGGGGGGGGGGGAGTCATTACTTAATTCCAGCACTTAGAAAACAAATCTTATAGGATTAACTTAATTTTTGTTAACAATTCAGGGCCTCCTTTTGGTTTGAATATTTCAGAGGTTGCCGGCAGTGCTCTGCCCACAGCCAGCCCAGAATCTGGCCGCTTAGCTATAAGAAATAAAGGCAAGGCAAGAACAGGACAGAGCAGGCATGGAGGTCACAGTAGTCGGGACATCAAAGGTTTGCTTATTCTTCAGATTGTCTGATTAAAGAATATATAGCAGGGGCAACTGAGGAGATGGCTTAATTGGTGAAGCACTTGTCCTGCAAGCATGAGGATTTGAGTTTGCTTCACAAGGACTCAGACAAAAGCCAGGTGCATCAGTGCTCACTTGTAATTCCAGAAATAGAGAGGTACAGATGGGCAGAAGCCCAGGGCTTGCTGGCACAGAGATCTAGCTGAAGTGGCAAACTTCAGATTCTAAGAAAGCAACTGAAGATGACAATGGACATTGACCTTTGCTTTACACACACACAGAGGTGGGACAGAGGGAAGGGAAGAGGGAGAGAGAGGTGGGGAGAGGGGGAGGGGGAGGGGGAAGGAGAGGGGGAGGGGGAAGGAGAGGGAGAGGGGGAGGGGGGGAGAGAGAGAGAGAGAGAGAGAGAGAGAGAGAGAGAGAGAGAGAGAGAGAATAGATATACACACGGAGAAATAATATATACTAAGTGTGTTTCCAATCAGGGTTCTCACTGTGAGTAAAATAGTCAAAGCCTGCTCCTGTGGTTATTTCTAAACACAGAAGAAACAGTCAAGAAAGCAAATAGGCACCCAGTCATTCTTGAAAAGGAAAACCATCCATGCTACTCCTGTGGTTGCTGACGGAGGGACAAGTCATGTGTTGGATAAAGGATTGACATGGGACACTCACCGAGTAGTTGACTGTGGAGCTGAGCAGGAGCTAGCTGGGCTGAAATGGAGAAGCCCAGGGTTCCAGGCAGGGAATATTCAAGGACTAGAAAAAAAGAAATCTTCAAAAATAGCAGGATAAATAGAAATCTAGGTCATTTTGGAGACTATGGCCATGTTTATTAATTGATAAGTATTGTTGCCAATTCTGGGCAAGTCTTTTGTAGAAGTAGGTAATTAATAAATATTTGCTAGATGATTAATGAAAAAGAAGTGGGTAGATACTTAGTAAATGTTTGGCGAATTACTTAGCTGAGCTGGCTGCCTATTGTTTTATTATTTTTTTCTTCTTACTGCTGTGGTCAAATGGATGACAAGAAAGAACTTAAGGCAGGTAGATTTCTTTGGGATCATGGCTTGAAAGCATCTGGTCCATGGTGGTATGGTGGTGGGAGATGCCCCTGGCTGAGGCAGCAAGAACACAAAGCAACTGATTATATTATGTCAGGAAGCAGAAAGAGATGGAACTGAGAAACAACAGCTGGGTTATAGCCTCAGTATCTCTGTTCAGGGAGCTACTTCCTCTATGGAGCTGGATTCTACCTTCCCAAGCTTCCACAAACTCTATAAGTAGGACCATCAGCTAGGGACCAATAGTTAAAACACATGAGCTTATGGGGGAAAGTTTCCATTCAATCCTCTCGGGCTACATGGCCTGTACATCCTATTCCATTTCATATCTGGGCTCAGCCATAGTCAGTATTTGAAACGCTGTTGGAATTAAGCCACAGTTGTTTGTATCAGGTGTGAACATTTTATAAATAGGAAGGTGTGGGTTGAAAGGGATGCCATCACTTATCACAGCCAGATTTGTATCTATCTGGAGGAGACAGTATCTTCTTAATAGACCGCATCTACTTATACAGAACCGCGGCTAAGCCGTGGATAGAATCCCATACATATTTCATCTTATCCAGAAGCCAAGACCTTGAGATGAAAAATGAAGTTGGAGCTGTCAGATTCAGAACTTGGGCAGACATTTTTGATACAGAGTCTGTCTGCAACAAGAATTAATGGCGCCAGAGGCAAGGGACACAGCAAGGGTTCCAGGAGAATCTTCTGAAACAAAGGCCCCAAGGCCACAATACTACAGAGAAAATGACTTAACAGTTGGAAAGAGAGAGCCACACATTGCTCAACAATGCCTTGCACATAGTAGGTATCCACTAATGATTGCTAAATGGCACAGACGACAGTCAGCATCTGCAGATGTGCACAGAGATTTGTAGACAGAGACAATCAAAATGGTGTATTATTATGTAATGTTAAAACGAACTTGCTTGGGAACAAATCACTCCAGTTCCGGATCGTTCATTCCCCAGCTGTGCTTGTTCAAGGCCAAGACTCTTTCTTTGAGTAATGTCTAAGTGAACTTCTTTCTAGAAATATTTTGATATTTGATATTTGCCTTCTGTGGCTGTTATCTAATAGCATGGATTAGTACAGAGTAGGTCTTGAGCATGCATGCACTGGTCGATTCTGCCTTTCTTTTTTTATTGTGTTATCACTATGTATTCCGTAACTCACTATGAGCATGATATTCCTTGCCAAAGAATGGATATGGGGTTTTGAATTCCAAGCATGGAAGAATAACATGTAACATGCCAGTTATTTGCTCACAGCAGACATGTGTGGAAACAGTCAGTGTAACTCATTTAACAAAATGAAAAATCGAAACTCATGCAACTCTAATACTTGATGAGCAAGACGCTTAACAAGGTTTCCTTCTGAAATTTACAGAGTTGTGGAAGATACAAGTCCCTTTTTAATGGGAAGAGAAGGTAGATGTCCTTTCTCATTAATCTTATTCAATGCTAAATCAATGGCATGAACCAAGGAGATATAAGACCAATATAGGCACATAAAAATTATTTTGAAAATATAGCTGTGGTGTGTGTGGTTGTGCCCACCTTAGTTCCAGAACTCTCCAGGCAGAATTGAGGAGTGTCTGTGAATTTGAAACCAACTATGTCTGTCACAGAGTGAGTTCCAGGCCAGCAAGCAATACAATAGTGACATGCTATCTCAAAAATAACAATATAAACAAGCCAAAGAAACACAGCTATATATTGTTAAAGCAAAGAAGTATATTCATTTTCTGTGTAGCTTTTTCTAAGACTAATGACGACACAAAATTCCAAGAGTAAAATTCAGCCTAAGAAAGCAATTAAGTCCGTGGTTGCTTACAACTTTTGTTTTCTTTCTATTTTAACTTAGTGTCGCTTAGTGATTGATACACGGTCTCACTCTGTGTCTCAGGCCGCCCTGCAGCTCACTGTGAATGTGCACAGCCTTAAACTCATTGGTTCTGCTCCTCCCTCAGCTACCTGAGTACAGAGTACAGAGATGAGGCCATTTTCCTTCTAATAAAGCAAATGGCTAGGCTCCAGCATGAATTAATAATCAGGAGCAAATTTTATGAAAGACATACAGGACCCCAATAGTAGTTGTTACAACAAAATATCTAAGACAACTAAGTTATAGAGAGAAATATTTGGTTTGGGCCATTAATTTAGACCTGTAACCATGGAATGCATCATGGCTGGAGCATGTGGTATAGCCAATCCTTGTACCTAATGGCCAAGAAGAGAATGAAGGTGAGGAAGTTGCCAGGTCTCGCAGACCCCTTCACATCATCTATGACCTAAACACCTCCAACAAGGCCACTACCTTCCAACGGTGTCACTCTGAGGCCTTTCCTTTACAGCTGGACCTTTGGAGGACATTGAAAATCCAAATTATAGGAAAGCTTTATACAGATAATTACAAAGAACTGGAGAAAAAAAGAAGGGTGCATAAACTGAGTGATGCACTATATTTATGATTTGTAAGACACAGCATTAAGGAATCTGATTTGTTATGAAAAGATTTTCTTTTAATTAATCTCTAGACTTAATTGCAATCTCAGTTCCAATCTCAGTGAGACTTTTGCTATTGATTTGACGTGGGGATCTTACAATAATTTATATAGAGGGGCAAGGGGTCATGATTTTAACTGAAGCCTAGGAGGACTAAGCTACTTTTAAAGTGAGGAAGACTCTCCTTGCTCTGATCCCCAAACTTAACAATACTACATAAATCAATTCAGTATGGCTTTGGCAAAGAGTCAGGTGAGCAGATCTATGGATTGAATAGAGATTTGAAAAACAAACATATATGTGAACTTTAATTTTTTCAAAACCTATTTTTAATGATGGTTCTTAAACACTTTAACCTCCCTTTTAGCCCACCACCCACCAGAGGTAGTGGGAAAGAAAGGATACAGGGGATGGGGGAGTGGAACTGTTTAGAAAGGTTCTTTGGAGCAACTCCCATCTGTGTTGTCTGGAAATCAATAGTTCAGTTCACAGGTCAGCAGACACAGCTCCATCTATTTCCAAACACTTCACAGATATACCGGCAGTCCAGTCGGCACTACCTAGCAAAGACAACCAGGTCTCAGCCTCAGCACAAGTCAGCAGGAGCGACCAGAAGGAACGCCAGGAGAAATTATTTTTGCCTCTCTCAGCAAATCAAGGATCAGTCAAGATGTGAGACCCAGAAGCATTGCACAGTTAGCTCTATAAGCAAGCTTAGCTCAGCCTCTGTCATTGTCACTCAAGTCCTATTTATACCCTTCAAACATCAGTGTGTCCGCCACAGATCTTGCCTCAACACGTATCTGTCTTGCCTCGGTATGTGGGTCTGACTCAGCTGCTAATCACTCTGCCAATCAGCCTGAGTCTGTAGAAGCAGCAAGAAGCCACCAATACCCACCAGAAGGCTTTTTTTTTCACATTTCTTTCTATGGAGTCCCTACAAATGTGCTCAACTACTCAATGTAAGGCAGACCAACATATGCATGTTGTCAGAAAAGAATCCTTTATCATATGACCTTTCATATGCTTGCTTTAGCAGAAAGTCCTTTACCTGTATCTGCTTCAGCTAAACATTCCTTCATGAGTCTGCCTTAGTCTTTCACCTGTGTCCACTTGGAAAGCATTTCTTCATGTGTTTGCTCTAGCAAAACACCATCCAACACAACTGACTTTCCAAATAACCCTTAGGTTTCCACATCATATATGTATATGGACAAATTGGCTGTTTTTGACAGAGGTGCTGTCTTAGTGACTTTTCTACTGCTATAAATAGACCTCATGATCAAAGCAATTCTTACAAAAGAAAGTATTTAATTGGGGCCTTGCATACAGTTTCAAATATTTAGATCATTATCCTCATGGTAGAGAACATGGACATATAGATAGTGATGGGGCAGTAGCTAAGAGCTACATCCTGGTCTTCAGGCCAAGATAGAGAAAAGAGAGACAATGCTTCCCCTGGGCTTTTGGAAATTCAAAACCTATCCCCTTGACACACTTTGTCTTAGTTAGGGTTTTACTGCTGTGAACAGACACTATGACCAAGGCAACTCTTATAAAAGCAACATTTAATTGGGGCTGGCTTATAGGCTCAGAGGTTCAGTCCATTATCTTCAAAGTGGGAGCTCTGCAGAATCCAGTCAGGCATGGTGCAGGAGGATCTGAAGGCAGACAGAAAAACACTGGCTTCCAGGCAGCTAGGACAAGGGTATTAAAGCCCATGCCCATGGTGACACACCTACTCCAACAAGGCAACACCTCCTAATACTGCCACTCTCTGGGCCAAGCAGATACAAACCATCACACACTTCCTCCAATAAGGCCACACCTCCTGATCCTTCTAATCCTTTCAAAGAGGTTCATTCTCTTTTGATTAAGCACTCAAATATATGAGCCTAAAGCAAGCATTCTTGCTCAAACCAGCATATTCCACTCTCTCCACCCCAGTAGACTTATGGTCACTCATAATGCAAAATCCATTCAGTCTAACTTCACAAGTCCCCATAGTCTTTCAGTCCTGTTTAAAAGTCCACAGTCTTTACTGGGACTTAAGTCAATATCTTAACTGTTTTGACTTATAAAGTCAAAGGACAAATTACACACTTTCAATATAAAACAGCACAGCATATGCATTCTTATCCCAAAATGGAGAAAAGGGAGCATAGTGAGGAAATATTGTACCACAGCAACACCAAAAACCAGGATGTCAAATTCCAAATTCTGCATCTCCATGCCTGATGTCAAAGATCCCTTCAGCTCTCCAACTCCTTTCAGTTTTGTTGATTTAAACACAATTCTTTCACTCAGGGTGGTTTCATGCCCAGTCTATAGCACTCCTTGGCAGATCTTCAATATCTTAGTGTTTCTAACACATGGTGGTCTCTCTGGGCCTCCATGCAGGGACACTCTTGACACATGCCTGGCTTCACCTGCTTCCCTTAATCACAGATAGTGATTTCATAACCCTTTCTTTATCCTTGACTCAAAAGCCAGAGCTAAGTGGCCAAGTTGTCAGGTTCTTCTGCATGTTAGAGCTGGAACATGGAGCCAAGTTCTTCTGTTCACTAGAGCTGGATTATGCATGCCTCCCTCCTTCGATTACATCTGCATCTACTTTCTGGTTTTGGTGTTTTCTTTCACTTTGCTTAAGCTTTTCTTTAGCTGGGTGGGGTCTTGCCCTGAGGTCACCACTCAGTTTATTCCCTTTGACATCAAGTTTTCCTTTGAAGTTTTATCTCCTTGAGCATAGAGTTTGGATACATTATACTTCCTGGTGCTCCTTTCCTTCTCATACTGTACATTTTGCGTTTTTTTTTTCTTCTATAGGTTGCTCCTTTTCATTATAGATCTCCATAAGACTAGTCACTAATAACCACAAGACACAATAAATGCTAGGCTGTCTTGAAATCTCTTCTGCCAAGGCCATTAATTTAAAACTCTTTAGTTTAGCATCAAGCATTTTTCAGAGGAGAGCAGAAAGCAGTAACATCCTTTGTAAAAGATTATAAGAATGGTCTCTAGGTCACTTAGTAATATTCTTCTTTTCTAAAGCCTCTTAAGTTAGGTGTCATGATCAGCATTGCTCTAAGCACCACTGTCTCCTATTCTTCTACCACTATGCCCCATCAGTCCACAGTCCAAAAATCCACATTCCCCCAACAAATAGCATGGTCTGGCTTGTCAGTAATACTCCATTCCCGGTACCAACACTGTTCTGTTGCTGTAAGGAACAAGAAATAAAATAAAGCATTTAATTGGGAGTTTGCTTATAGTTTCAGAGGTTCAGTCCATTATCATCATCAAGGAGAGCATGGTAGCATGTAGGTACACATGAAGCTGAGTGCTACAATCTGATCTACAGATTGAAAGATAAAAAAGGAAGACTGGGCCTGTCATGGATTTTGGCACCCCAGTGACACACTTCTAATCTTTCCAAAAAGAGTTCCACTCCATGTTGACTAAGTGCTCCAATATATGAGCCTATGGAAGCCATTCTTTCCAATTGCTAGAGGTGCTGAAATATTTAAGTGAAGAGAAAAAAGTCTGTTCAACAAATAGCACCAGAGCAATTAGATCTCCACTTTTAAAGTGGTGAACGTCTTTGATCTCATTTTCAGGGGAAAATGTAAGGATAAATGCTGGCCTATATAACATCAGAGATGATAAAGCCTGACAAACAGTGGAAGGCAAACCATCTTCAAATCCATTTTGAGAAAGATGGTCTAACGCAGGAAGAGTGAGCATACAAGAAAGTTGTGTTTATTAGATGTTATTAATAACACCCATTGGCAGATCTAGGAAAATATATGTAGAATACATAGATGAATCTGATAAAAAAATATAATCATTATAAAAATATAAGCAATAATAAATGGAGTCAACAGATATTTCACAAAGAAGACACATAAAATAAACAGCATGCACAGGGTGAACACAGCACCATTGATCACTGGAGAAATTAAAAATGAAACTAAAAGGCTATGTTATTGTATTGTGTTGGAATGGCTAAAATGGACACACAGAAGCCCACACATGCTTCTACAGAAATACGTCAAGCATTGGTAGTGGTACCAACAGAAGAACAACACATACATTCACGGAAGTGATGTCAAATCAGGACAAATACTTTAAGAACAGCTTGACAGTTTCTTTTATATATATATGTATGTATATATATGTATATATATATGATATTTCATAACTTAAAATAAATCAAGCTGGACCTGACCTTTAAGCCTTACCCATAAGGACTACCGCTAATAGTAGAAGGACCTTCTAATAGTAGAAAAAATAGTAGAATAGTGTTTAAGCTGTCAAGGGAGAAAATCAAACAATAGTCCCACCCAGCTGGAAAGCCTCCAAAGTACAACACTGATGAGACAGCTGAGATAACCCCAGGACACAAGTAGCCTTGCATCTTGGGGGTAACCAACATCCACTTAATTGGACTAAAGCCCTTCTCAGTAGGAGGGAATTCATGCCTGATACTGTAACCTAGTCAACTATCCTTGGCTGTGTAGGTTGTAGACCCTAGAGGAAAAACTACTACTGTGAGTTTCCTAAATCAATGTTTTATTTATAAAGTTGACCACATATCATCTTGCAACTCAGCAGCTCCTAGACTTTTACCTAAATAAATGTGTCATTTGAGAGATTTCTTCTCCTTGTGAATGTTTCTAAAACCTTTAACCTGTGTTAGGTGCTCTTCTTGGGAGACACTAAGACCTCAGATTTTCCCCTTTGTCACAACAGCATTGTGCTTAGATTGTTGCATGTCTATCATCAGCATGAAATGTCATTGCAGCATGTGGGTATCATGTTTGCCTACTGTTCACTTGCATATTTGTACTAAGTAATATTTAATACATATCAGCTAAGGTTATCAAATCAGTAAGCTTGGATATTTTGTCAACTCTATGAATGTTCTCACCAAATTCATTCCTTAAAATGCCCAATATCTATTGAAATAAATACAGAGAAAATAAGCAAATCACTAAGTCTGAAGGTGATATGTTGGGGTGGTAGGTGATAGACTCTTCTCTCATCTCTACAAAGTCTTTGTTGTTTTGTTCCAGACTCCTGATTTTAGCAGTGAACAACTAGAACCTCTTGATTTTGATGTGTTGTTGGTCATGTTCTCACTCATAAATCTATGGGCATATTCATTTTCTGCCTGAGTTTGATGACAGTATTCCATCTCATAACCTTATACCACCGCCTTGGGCTCAAAGATTTCCACAGAATTATTATATGAAGAACAGTGATTTACAATGACTTTCCTTGTATTCAAAGAAAATGGAGATAAAATTTCTCTTTACATTTCCAAAGACATTTCCACATCTGTATGCAGAATAGTAATAATCATTTAATCTTGACTCCAGTATACCAAAATCACTTTAATGTACACTTGAATTATTATTTCATTATGATATATGATACATATCACCAATAGTGATACAAGCACAGTAACAGATTATCTTTGACAATGCAGAGAGAAACCTTCTCTGTTGGGCTCAAAGGCAGTGGAATCAAACAGTTAAATAAGTATAAATATTTCTACATTATGGCAACATTTTCTGAACTAATTTTTAAATTACTCCATTGCTGCTAATACTTTTTCTAACAAAGAGAATAGGAAAAAAAAAACCAGAGTTAGATGTGAACTGTTGCAGCCTCTGATTTGATCAAGAATAGAAAATGTTATAAATGCAAGAAAGATTTCCTCGCAGTCTCCACATATTTCAAAGAACATGTGGTGGCTTTTCTAGTCACATCCCTTTGCATTTTCTGCCTATTGAATAGACAAATAAGAAATAATAGCCCAAGACAACACACAGCTTTTCATTTCCTTTACACTGTTCTTGAGGCCCCTTTAATCCCTTTCCTGCTAAGAACAGCCCTCAAGTAAGTGAAGACTTCCAAATAGGAATCCTTTTGTTCAATTATCCTTATTCAGTATCTACCCCTGTCTATGATGTCTGAACTTGAGTTCCACAGAATTATTTTATGACCTTGGAAATTTACACCTATGATTCAATACATATTTATTCATTGATCCATCCAACCAACAACTCATACACACACACACACACACACACACACACACACACACACTCACACACACACACACACACACACACACACACACACACACACATACACAAATCTCCTTCCATCATTTCTTCCTTCTATTATTTCTATCCTTTCTTCCTACTGTCCTTCCTTCTTTCCTTCAATTTCTAGCACAACATGCCATTATGCTAACTGTTTTCTGAGGCTCTTAATTTCCCCACAATGAGTCACGGTTCACACCTGGAGAGCACAGGTAAGGTGATGTTTCTTTCCATCTGTTGTTTTTCATGTTAAATTTAGATATCTCTGGCAGTGCCCAGATCTGATAATGATAGGTGAGGCAGTGTTAGATCTGTGCTAACAGAAAGGCATTTTGTAATTCCTGTGTGCAATGAGTAATTTTCAACCCACTGCAATCATTCCCAGCTGCCATAAACCTTAACTACAAAACACTCAGCCAGAATTGCTCACAAAATAACCTTTCCAAGTGATTTCTATGTTCTTCCCTAGTATCACTTGAAGCATGGGGCCCAGTGAGGTAGAACCTTAATGAATGTTTATTCATTGTTTATTTAAATAAGGTCAGTTGTACAGGAAACATGATCACTTGTTTTCAGTTCTGGAGATAGCAGCCATCGTCAATTTATCTTGGTCTGGATATGATTATTTCTCTACTCCCAGGGTATAGCATGGGATGAGAGTAAATTTTGTTTTACAGAAAATTATCAGCGCACATACAGTTGGGATCAGAGGGCACTGTGATCTAGGGTGTCTCAAAACCCACCCCAGGGCTGCAAAGCAAATATTAGTCATTCCACTTTCAGACTTAGATGAAGCAACTGAGAATCTAGGGCATGGCCACTTCAGGGGGCTCCTGCTTTGTGGTGAATGGGGGAATTCACTCTGGACATCAGATGTGCGCAGTCAACCTTCTGCCTCAGCATAAAGTGGAGGCAGGGTGGTCCAACATTCCAAGCCCTTCTCAACTGTACTTGCAAGTAAAGTCCGTTCCCTTCTTAAATTAAAAAGCCAAATCCACATACTAAGAATATCCTTGTTGGTGTGAAGGGAACAGTTTCACATTTTACAAAATGACGCAACTCAGACAGGCGTTGCTTGGTGCCTGATACCTGCAGGCTTCGGCACCTCTCCAAGTTCAAAACCAGCTGCTACCTCCCATATTTAAACTCATACAGACACCTCCACTAATGAGGGTCATACTTATTCTTTTGATTCTTTACAAGGTATAATATGTGTGGAAAGCAAGAGATTAACATAGAAGCAAAAAGCCAGGGTGGCCTGCCATGTGCAGACGCAAGCTGAAAATTAAACACATTGCCAGTTCACTCTGAAGTTAAGAAGCAGAGGAGGGGGAACCAGGACCCTGGCCCCCATTGATCTGTCACTTAAAAATAAATCACTCCAACAATTTACAGTTCCCATCACTTGCTCACTGTGCTACCTTAGACTCCATGCCCTGCCTAGGCTCCAGTTTTCTTATCTTAAAAAATAGAGTATACTAACACAGACCTCTTGACCCTGCATTAATATTCAAGGAAAAAAAAATAGGGATTACAGAGGTGGTTCCGTTGCTCAAATGCTTGCCCCAGAAGCAAGACCCAAACCCACTTTGATAGCCAAATATCATAGCATCCATGGGAATTGGAATTCTGGGAAGCAGATGCAGGAGGTTTCCTGGAGCTCAATGACCAACCCAGGGTGGCTCAATCAGTGAGCTCCTGGTTCAGTGAAAGTCACTGTCTTTGAAGTGGGATGAGGGATCTAGAGTTGACTTAGTGGTTAAAAGCACTTGCTGCTACTGCAGAAGATATGGGTTCGGTTACCAGGACCCAAAGTGCCTCCCCATGATGCTCTCTTTGTGGCCTCTGAAGGCACCAAACTCTTAAGCACATGGAGGCAACACTCATAAATTGAAATTTTAAAGCAAATATCTTTTAGAAAGCCTTGATTCCTTGGTGTCCTGCACCCTCTCCGTCGGTTACAATCTTTCCTCCTCCACTTCCACAATGTTCACAGAGCGATGAGCCGTGGGAACTGATGGAGACATTCTATTTAGGACTCTACACATTGTTCAGCGGTGGGTCTCGGTATTTACTTTCATCTACTGCAGGGGGAAACCTCTCTGATGATAGCTGATCAAGACACGGATCTGAGTGTAGCAGAATGTTGTCAGGACTCGTTTTAATGAGTCTGGCTTCCTGCTATGTCTATGTCCTAACTTATATCAGGTCCCTGGTCACCTGAGCAGTTTCAGGGATAGGTTCTATCTACAGAGTGGCCTTAATTCCAATCTAGTATTGGTTGGTTACACCCACAAGCTTTGTGCCACCATTGCACTAGTACCTCTTGTGTGTAGGTCACCACTGTAGATTGAAGGATTTGTTGTTGTGTTGGCGTTCACCTTTCTCCTTTGGTCATAAGCACAGTACCTTCTGGTAGCATGAGCAACAGGACTGATGCATATATGAACTCACAGAGACTGGGGCAGCATGCACAGGATCTGCATAGGTCTGCACCAGATTGGGTACCAGTGCCAAGAGTTGGGGCTGACATAACCCGTATCCCTAACACAGGAACTATCTCCAGTTAATAGCCCCTTGCAAATGCAAGGTTTGTTTTCTCCAGAAGTGTCTCTCTGGGGTATGAGTCACTTTTAAGGCTAGACCCCATGCTCAGCAGTAGATGACCAACACAAAATGAACTCAACCACATTTTGGAGGGTTTGTTGTTTGTTTTTTTTTTCATGTAGACACTTTATCTGGAAATTAATTTTTCTTTTCTCTTTTCCTTACGTTACAGGGCTGTGGCTTACATATTATGGTTTTCAATTTTGTGTTTTAGTGGAAATTCCGTGTTTACCTGTGTGTGTTTTTCTATATCTACATAGCTTTCTTGTTGTGTTTACCTGTGTGTGTCTACATCTACCTAACTTTCTTGCCATTTTCCTTTGCCTCTTCATTTTTTTTTCCTATTGGGTGTTTTTGTTTTTATCTTATGTTATCTCATAATAATAATAAATATTAACAATAATAAATATTTTATAATTTGTATTAATTGCTAATAATATGACTATTTATTATTATTATTTTGGATTCCTCTTTGTTTTTCTAATGGAAGAGAAGAAGAATATAGATTTGGATGGGTGGAATGCTGAAGAGGATCTGGGAGGAGTTGGAGAAACTGAAACCATAATTAGAGACTATAAACCACACATTAGAGACTATATTTAGAAATCTATTTTCAATTAAAACAAATAAATAAGTCATTTAAAAATTCTCATTTTAGTTGAAATATAACTGGAGGAAGACCCTTAGTGATGACCGCTGTGTGACCTGTGCATTAGTGCACAATGCATGCAGACATGTACACACACATACTAGAGCAAAGCATGTACATGTGTGCACACACACTCTAGAGAACAGTGTGCACACGATTCACACACACACACATACAAACACTAGAGCACAACCTGCAGACATGTACACACTAGAACACAGCATGTCGACATGCTTACACATACTAAAGAACAGCATTCACAGATGTGCACACCCACATATTAGAGCATAGCATGTAGATGTATGAGCACATACACTAGAGCACAGCATGCACATGTGTGCACACACACTAGAGTATATCATGTGCATGTGTACACACACACACTGGATCATAGTACGTAGATGTTTGCATACACACTAGAGCACAGCATGCACATGTGTGCACACACACACTGGAGCACAGCATGTACATATGTCACACACAGGAGTGCACCATGCATGTGTGTGCACATACTTACTAAAACACAGCATGAAGATATGTGTGCACATACACACTGGATCACAGCATGCAGATGTGTGCACACACTCATACTAGAGCACATGTATACAAAAATGATTAAATGAGAAAATATGTAGAAGTGACAAGAAGGTTCCGAAGAGCAGCAAGCAGCACCTCGCCTCTTATTCTGATATTTGCTAAGCATGTTCACATGTAGTTCTCTGCAATGTCTGCCAGGAGGGTGGATGAAAGCAGAGAGAGAAGGCTGGACATGCTTACTCACACTAAAGAACAGCATTCACACATGTGCACACCCACACATTAGAGCATAGCATGTAGATGTGTGTGCACATACACTAGAGCACACATGCCTATGGTGATCAGAGCAGCACAGTGTGCAAGCTGCCGGCATCGGGGTTAAAAGCTCGGGCCCTGTAACCAATTGCTTTAGGCCCAAATTCCACCTCTGACATTTACTAGACACCTGATTCCATACAAGTTTTCAACCTCTTCCAGGACCTCTTAGGAAGAGTCTGCGTGTAAATATTTGCAAAGTGTTTGAACAATGCCAGGCCCACTGGAAGTACTGTCTGAATATTGCCTGTCAATCGCATGCAACACAGTCTAGATTTTTTCCCAATCTGTTTTGTTTGTCAAACTTTCACAGCCCTAAGTAGGTAGATTCATCAATAGTAAAGATTGGGGGGCAGAGAGATGGCTCGGTCAATAAGATGCTTGCTTAGCTAGCATAAGGACCCAAGTTCAATCCCCAGAATCCAACTAGAAAAGCCAATTGCCGTGCTATGGGCTTGTAAACTCAGTGCTGAGAAGACTGGGACAGGCAAGTCGCAGAAGACTGCTAGCCAACCAGCCTAGCCTACCTGGGGAACTCAAGGCCAGCGAGAGTCTCTGGCTCAAAGCAGCAACACAAAGGTGGAGTCTATTTGAAAAATGACAAGCTGAGGTTACCATCTGTCACCTACATGCACATGTACACGCATGTATGCACAGACAAGCACACACACACACACACACAAGTTCACATAACTGAGACTTGCAATGGACGGATCAGAAGTGGAAATCATGTGGTGATATTTCTTCGCCTAAATCCCACGTGTCTAGAGGACGTGCTGCAGAGGAAGGATTCCCTGGTGAGTCAATATTTCTGCATAGCTCCTGGTGAGTCAATATTTCTGCATAGCTCCATAAAGAACGTGCATTTCTCAAATGCTGGGTACCGTGTGTGTGTGTGTGTGTGTGTGTGTGTATTCTATAGCACTATTGTTCTTAACTTTTGTTCAGTTGAGCCCTGGGTATTTATTCTTCCTTGCAATGGTACCAAATGAAATCAAAAATACATTGTAGTCTTTGCGAGGAAAGACTTTAGACATCTTGGCCTCATTTTGAACCAAGAATACTTTTAACTTTTTATAGCCTTAAATGTATACTTCTTCTGTCAAATTTTAAGGCAATATAAAGATGAATTATATTCTTTGCATTCTTGTACCTTCAGAAAAGGCAGCATATTACTAGATGAGATAATTAGAGAATAACAAGGGAGCATGGCTACCCTAAAAATTGATTCAGATGTATAAAATTTTAAGTTATCAAGTGATGTTTTCAAGATAAACAGGTGTTTGCATAGGAGAGCCACTCCTATTCATTCATCAATGGTGCACTGCATGTGTGATAAGGTGTTACTGATACAAAGTTGCTTTTAAAATGGTAGTGGGGGTAGGCAACCTGACTCATCTCTAGAAGGGGGCTGGTGCAGAGTTGATTAGCTCCGTGCGTATTTTCAATGTAGCATAAAATGGTGAAGCTTCAGTGCTGGACTTCAGAGAAAGGGGTGTAAGTAAGGAAGACAGGTCCCTAAAGAGAGAGAAGCAAGACAAAGAATAACAGGGAAGACACCAGGCAAGGAGGGAAACAGATACTGTGGATCAACACACTCCATGGAGGTTTCAGGGGTGCTATGATTGGTTCGGAAGATATGACTATGTGTGTGGTCATAGCTGGGAACAGGATCCCTCAAGTTTCTGTCTGCACCCTGGAGCTGACCCTATGCCACAGCTATCCATACCCAAATTCCTCCTGGAAAGAACTGATCTCCCAGGAGTTCTGACACACAGGCTTGCAGGAGGGGAAAGTCACAGTCATAGACAACAAGCCAGCTAACACCAGAGATAACCAGATGGAAAGAGGCAAGGGCAAGAACATAAGCAACCGAAACAAAGGCTACTTAGCATCATCAGAACCCAGGTCTCCCATCACAGTGAGCCCTGGATATCCCAACACACCAGAAAAGCAAGACATAAAGTCACATCACATCATGCTGGTAGAGGACTTTAAGAAGGGCATGAATAACTTCCTTAAAGAAATACAGGTGAACACAGGTAAACAGCTTGAAGCCCTTAAAGAGAGAACACAAAAACCTCTTAAAGAATTGCAGGAAAACACAACCAAACAGGTGAAGAAATGGAGCAAAACCATCCAGGATCTAAAAATAGAAATAGAAACAATAAAGAAACCACAAAGGGAGACAACCCTGGAGTTAGAAAACCTAGGAAAGAGATCAGGAGTCATAGATGCAAGCATCACCAACAGAATAAAAGAGATAGAAGAGAGAATCTCAGGTACAGACACTACCATAGAATACATTGACACATCAGTCAAAGAAAATGAAAAACGCAAAAAGATCCTAACCCAAAACATCCAGAAAATCCAGGACACAATAAGAAGACCAAACATAAGGATAATAGGTATAGAGGAGAGCAAAGATTCCCAACTCAAAGAGCCAGTAAATGTCTTCAGTAAAATTACAGAAGAAAAGCTCCCTAACTTAAAGAAAGAGATGCCAATAAACATACAAGAGACCTACAGAACTCCAAATAGATTGTACCAGAAAAGAAATTCCTCCTGTCACACAATAGTCAAAACACAAAATGCACAAAACAAAGAAAGAACATTAAAAGCAGTAAGGGAAAATGGTTAAGTACATATACAGGCAGACCTATCAGAATTGCATCAGACTTCTCACCAGAGACTATGAAAGCTAGAAGATACTGAGCAGATGTCATACAGACCCTAAGAGAGCACAAATGCCAGCCCAGGCTACTATACCCAGCAAAACTCTCAATTATCATAGCTGGAGAAACCAAGATATTCCATGACAAAACCAAATTTACACAATATCTTTCCACAAATCCAGTCCTTCAAAGGATAATAAGTGGAAAACTCCAACACAAGGAGGGAAACTACACCCTAGAAAAAGCAGGCAAATAATAATATTTTAACAAACCAAAAAGAAGACAGCCACATAAACATAATTCCACCTCTAACAACAGAAATAACAGGCAGTAACAATCACTTTTCTTTAATATCTCTTAATATCAATGGACTCAATTCACCAATAAAAAGACATAGACTAACAGACTGGATTTGTAAACAGGACCCAACATTTTTTTTTTCATACACGAAACACATTTCAGTGTCAAAGAAAGACACTTCCTCAGAGTACAGGGCTGGAAAACAATTTTCCAAGCAAATAGTTCCAAGAACCAAGCTGGAGATTGAATAAAAGCAACTTTCAACCAACAGTTATTAAAAAGAATAAGGAAGGACACTTCATACACAGCAAAGGAAAAAATCTACCAAGAAGAACTCTCAGTTCTAGAACATCTATGCTCCAAATGCAAGGGCACCCACCTTCATAAAAGAAACTCTACTTTAGCTTAAAGCACACATTACAACTCAGACAATAATAATGGGAGACTTTAACACCCCACTCTCATCAATGGACAGATCATGGAAATAGAAACTAAACAGAGACACAGTGAAACTAACACAAGTTATGGACCAAATGGATTTAACAGATATCTATAGAACATTTCATCCTAAAACAAAAGACTATACCTTCTTCGCAGCACCTCATGGTACCTTCTCCAAAACTGACCATATAATCAGTCACAGAAGAGGTCTCAACAGATACAATAAGATTGAAATAATCCCATGCATCCCATCAGATCAATATGGACTAAAGCTGGTCTTCAATAGCAATAAAAACAACAGAAAGCCCACATACACATGGAAGCTGAACAATGCCCTATTCAATGATAACTTTGTCAAGGAAGAAATAAAGAAATTAAAGACTTTTTAGAATTTAATGGAAATGAAGGCACAACATACCCAAACTGATGAAACACAATGAAAGCAGTATTAAGAGGAAAACTCAGCTCTGAGTGCCTCCAAAAAGAAACTGGAGAGAGCATACACTAGCAGCTTAATAGCACACATGAACAGCTCTAGAACAAAAAGAAGAAAATCCACCCAAGAGGAATATCAGCAAATCAAACTCAGGGCTGAAATCAACCACGTAGAAACAGAAAGAACTACACAAAGAGTCGAGAAAACCAGGAACTGCTTCTTTGAGAAAATCAACAAGATAGATAAACCCTTAGCCAGACTAACCAGAGGGCACAGAGACAGTATCCAAATTAACAAAATCAGAAATGAAAAGGGAGACCAAACAACAGACACTGAGGAAATTCAAAAAATAATCAGGTCCTACTACAAAAGCCTATAATCAAAAAAAAAAAAAAAAAAAAAGAATGGAAAATCTGGATGAAATGGACAACTTTCTAAACAGACACCAAATACCAAAGTTAAAGAGGATCAGATAAACCCTCTAAACAGTCCCATAACCGCTAGAGAAATAGAAGCAGTCATTAAAAGTCTCCCAACAAAAAAAGCCCAGGAGTAAATGGATTTAGTGCAGAATTCTATCAGACCTTCAAAGAAGACCTAATACCAATACGCTTCAAACTGTTCCACAAAATAGAAACAGAAGGAACACTACCCAATTCATTCTATGAAGCCACAGTTATGCTGCAAATTCTCCCTTGGAGATGGAGTAGTTTCTGTCTAATCAGGAACTTTTCACAATTTCCTTTCATAGAGGACTTCATAAGAGACTTTTTTCTACTTCTATCATGTTTAATGTTCCAAAACAATTTTAAAAACTGGTTGAGTGCATATTACTTTTAGCTTCAGAAGATATCATGCATATTTAAGAGGCATTTAACTATTATAAATTATTTTGATGACAAAAAAAGAGCAGTAACCCAGGACGGTGTGAGGAAAAATGATATTCGTGAGGTAGACTTAAATCATAGAGCAATTTTCATAATCAATCAATTTAATTTAGATTAGAATTATACCCACAGCTGACACCCACACAACTCGCAGCAGCAACTATCAGTTACTCTAACTCCGGGAGATGAGACACTCTCTTCCAGCTCCAAATCCACTCATATGAACACACACGGCATGCACACAAACAAATACACAAATAAAAATAAATCTTAAATCAAGATGCAGAATAATAACAGTAGACCATATCTGTGTCCACAGTATTTAGAAATGCATTTTGAAATAATTTTAAAATTATCTAAATAAGGTGAATCACTCTTGGTCTGCAGGCCTGTTTTTCGTTTTCCTAATTCTCCTTTGAATACCGTTTCAAGAAAAGGGATGTGTGTCAGTGTCAAACATGACCATATATATGCACTAACTCTAATCCTGATACCCCAGGAAGCCCAAAGATGATGTCAGATTTCCTAGACACTTATAGATAATTGACTTATAGACACTTGCAAATCATGATGTAGTTGTCATGGGAATTGAACTCAGGTTCTCTGGAAGAGGAGCCAGATCTGTTAACTGCTGAACCATCTCTCCAGCTCCAGAGTGTGTATGTATAACCTACTATCATGGACATGATGTTGATCTTCTGTTTGAGTCAGTCCCACAGGATTCTGATACTTATTTTCCTATTGATGGCCCTCTTGCGGACTCCAGCTGATTACTCAATTTAGATGGTACCTCCCTGGTCCCTTCCAGGAAGGCTACCTGCCCCACCATCTCACTCTGAGAGGACTCTGAAACTCAGTAACTTTTCATGCATCTCATGTCTTCTGACTTGCACCATGGACATGACCTGCCTGGATTAATGATTGCTGCTATTAGATTTGAGTTTTGTAAATTGATCATTGCTTTTGCATTTATTAGTTTCTGTCCTATTGTATAGAAGCATCTTTCCTCTTTTATTCATGTATTTATCTTAGTATGTATTTACTAGTTTCTGGATAATGAATTTTAATCTTTATTGTTCCTTATTTTGAGACTCAGATTGACCCCCAACTTTGGCCAATAGGAGCCCATTCAAGCTGTCTGTTATCCTTCTGATGTATGATCAACATTCTGTGAACCTACATTTATCTTTTTGTACAATAAAGTGATCCATCCTGGCCTATTCTTTTCCTGGATGGGATGTGGGAATCAGCCATTTCCTTGGTAAGACCCCATTCTACTCACCAGGGAATTGGTCGGTAGCAGCGATGACGCTGATACAGCTAGACATCCCTGTTGCTCACCAGTGATCTGAGGCTGGAAGCAGAGAGGAAGATCGCATCACCACATGACATCAGTGCTTCTCATTTTGCATAAAGGACCATCACATATGAACTGCAATGTGCTACAGACGAAAGGAAAGGGGGAAGGTTGGAAGGCGACATGTATTTTCTTCTCCTACTGGTGCTGGAGTCTGAACCCCTGGCTTTGTGCTTACTGAGAGCTCTGCCTCTGAGTGGCAGCCCCGACTGCTCTTCTTGTCTTAATGAGTGCATTTCATGTGTATCCTCTCATTGAGATTCCATCCAGTGCCTTTCTTCTCAAAACCACTCTTCTCTAAAGCCACATCCAACATCTTTTTTATCTAAATTTCTACTCAACAAATGATGTTCCTTCTGGGGATCTCTTGGACTTTATTGGGACTTCATTCTAAACTAGCCAATAACTACATGAATTCTACACCAAGCATATTGTTAATTAAATAAGGCACAAGTACTATAGGGGTAGTTGTCAGAATAAACAGGTCAGATTCTCAACCAAATACAAAAGTCTGAGCCTATCATGAAAGCAAAGTCAATGACTGAATCTTATTGGATGTCTCAATTCACGTCATCAGAAGAGAATGGATCCCACCAAAACTGTGAAGGAGAAACTAGTATCCACTGAGCTCATATATTCTCAACAACCTAACTTGCAACCTATTTTAATTGTGAATAGCAAAATTTACCTAAGGAAAGATTAAGTTGCTCAGTTTCATAGAGCTTTCCTAAGGCCATAAACAAAGTACAACTAACAAAATTTTTTCATGATAGAGATACCAATTTCCTTAGAGATCTGTTATCATATTTTTTTTAATTATAGATACAAAATCGAAGTTCTACTACAGGGACTAAGGAGCCGGTCTGAGACACTCATTAGCAGATTTTAAAAGGCTGTTTGCAGGGTTACCTAAGAGGAGATTTGCAGTTCCTGCATAAGAGCCCAGGCCTTGAAGAGCTGTTCTCTCGAAGCTTGTGTGTTTCCTGAGGCAAATTCTGATCCAGAAATCTATATTATTAATGTGTCCAGACTTCCTATGAGTCCCTGACTTATTTTTAATTTTATTCAAAAAAGTTATCAAACTATTCACCCCGTCATAAGTCAATAAATACTAGTATGTTTATGTTTTCTTTCCTATCAGAGTGGATTAGGGAGATTAAGAGACCACATGTTTATTCAACAATCTTTGGTGAACACTTACCACATGGTAGGATTCTTTCTTTCTTTCAGGCATTTGGGGATTAAAAATCTGAGTCAGGTTTATGTTCTTATGTGGATGCTGGGAGCTTGACCTATAAATTATTTATTACCATTCATAAAATATTATAGGTGGAATCATAGGGAAGCTATTCTCAATTTGGTGATTGTCTTAGTTAGGGTTTCTATTCCTGCACAAACATCATGACCATGAAGCAAGCTGGGGAGGAAAGGGTTTATTCAGCTCACACTTCCACACTGCTGTTCATCACCAAGGAAGTCGGGACTGGAACTCAAGCAGGTCAGGAAGCAGGAGATGATGCAGAGGCCATGGAGGGATGTTCCTTACTGGCTTGCTTCCCATGGCTTCTCAGCCTGCTCTCTTATAGAACCAAGATTACCAGCCCAGAGATGGTCCCACCCACAAGGGGCCTTTCCCCCTTGATCACTAATTGAGAAAATGCCTTACAGTTGGATCTCATGGAGGCATTTCCTCAACTGAAGCTCCTTTTTCTGTGATAACTCCAGCTGTGTCAAGTTGACACAAAACTAGCCAGTACAGTGATCATAAAAAGAATTATGAGCTAGCAGTTCTGGATCAAAATGACTCCAAAGTTCTCAGTCTGGAAACAGTTGGAGAAGGCCTAAACAGCCCATTCTCTTTACAGATCTGCTGATACATAAATAAATGGAGGGAGAACTCCATGGTAGGATGGCATTGGTTGAGACATAGAGAAGGAGTGAGATTTAAAGAAGTCTCTAGGATCTGTAATGCTTCGGGGAGGATTTCACAAGGCTGTGGCAGCACCAAAGCTTCTTCAGCAAGCAAGAAAGAGGAAGACATCTTAGAGAATTGCATCATCCCCACGGGTATGATCAGGAAACAAAGGGAAGGGTGTGTTAAAACAACAATACCAAGAGTATCAGTGGAGACACACACAAAAAGGAAGACAGAGGGGGAATCGCTGCCTCCTCTTAAGCTCTGCAATGAGAATTTAATCCTTAATAGAGCCATAATTTGATGGCTTAGATTGCTATTTAATAGATGAGCTAATATCATAAATGACTTCCAGCTATTACAATCCAGTGGGGATCTTGCTGTGTCAAAATTCCCAAGAACAGTCCAGTTCAATTATATTCTATTTTTAGAAGTGACTCCAACTTGTTTCGGCCTGGTGTTTGGGTGCAGAGTTATATTGCTGTCCATAATCATGTTCTCCCTCCCATACTTTTATTTTATTTTATTTTATTTTATTTTATTTTATTTGTGCATTTCATTTAGCAATTACGCCTTCATCTCTGGGAAATGGTGACTCAAGTGTTCAGCACATGCACTGCTGTGTTACTTTTATTTTGGTCTCTGTTCTCAACATAACTTTACAGGCTACAGTGTCCTCCTCCTCCTCCTCCTCCTCCTCCTCCTCCTCCTCCTCCTCCTCCTCCTTCTCCTTCTCCTTCCCTTCCTTTGATTTGTGTCCTCTTGTTGAAGGTGCACAGTGACATATAAACATTTAAAACTATAATACGGTACAACGGAGAGATCCCTCTTATGAATACCAACAAGACAGCGCAAGAGTCTGGAACCTGCCCCTTAACCAATGCCCCCTGAGTTGATTAATGAGAGTGAGCAGAGCAGAAACTGAGCCAGGTAGGGAATCAGTCCATCGTATCAAACCAACCTCTTCATGGAACTGAGCCTTTATGACATGCAATGAACTCATCCATATGCATCTAAAAGTGTCATCACCTACACAGAGTCCTTTGGGGATAGCCCGGAGATGGTCTTTTACAATTCTCTTATATCACTGGCTAGAGGAAGGGGATTTGAAGATGTCCATTGTGAAGCCATAGCCCTTGCTATAGGAACTGTTAGAGAGCCTAGCGCAAATCACCGCCACCTCATTGTTCTACTGTAAATTATAGAAGCAAAAGCTATAATAGGTGCTGTTCATCCAGGATGAGTGTGACCTGGTCCTGTTCTCTTTCACCTATGCTATAGATTATGAGAGCCAGATGCTCTAGGTCAACAAAGGTGCCCTCATCTTTCTCAACTAATATTTACTCTACATCATCCATCTCAGAGGTCGTGATGCTACTTACACATAAAGTGGATCCATCATGAACATGTGCTCTGTGAGTGAACATAAAATCCTGTTTCAGGTCTGGTGTTCATAGATACATTACTTTGAATATAGAAGTGAACAGACTATGGACACAGCTCAAGGCAGAATTATTACATAGGGAAATAGCACCCTGGGTCCCAGCGTATGCACATTGGTTTACAAGAAACTCCATTCAAGCTTTTGTGAAGCCCTGTCATGTAATCTTGTGGTATGCCATGACTGAGTAGAATTAAAACAAGCAGTGAAAACAAATGAGTCTGGGAATCTCTCCATCTGCATCACTTGAGCAACAGCTGGGGTGGAAGTGTTGCTATGGTAACCACTAGGTGAAATAAATGATCTCTTATGTCATATAGAGCCAGGCTTGCCACAGAGGTTCTGGTGTCTCATCTGTCTGTGCTCAGGGGCTACTGACTGTGAAGTTCCATTTGCAATGCTGTCCTTATAAGTAAGAGTGATGGCCAAAACAAAGAGGGAGGAAGACGGGAGTTGCTGACCTTAGCAGAGGCTCAGTCATGGTCGGTGGAAAGCTGTCCCACCTAGAAGCATTCCTCCTGATCCCTAAAGGATGCACAGTGCCAAGAGGCAGCAGAGCCTCTTCTGAGTTGTGAATTTGAACCCAGGATTCAGGGTTCTGATGTGTAGCTAGGCGTGGGAGAGAAGGACTTAGTACAGTCTTTTCCAGGGACGCTCCAGGGCAGGCATCCTCTGTTGCAACTTCAGGGAGACGCAGACTCAAGTACTGGGCTGTGAAGATTGAAGCTGGGTGAAGTCTGTGGTCATATGAAACTACATTCATTTTCTGAAGTCACTCTGGAATAATGCCCCCCAACCTCTGTCATTTAGAATTCAAAAATTAGACACGGGCCTTCCAGTGGGAGTGACTCTGATTGCTGCTAATCTTCAGTATCAATGGCCAAGGCCATATAGACCATTCAGTTATCTCTTCCCAAGGAGTGTTACACTGGAAACAATGTATTCAAAGGTTTCAGAACGTGTCCACAGAAAGCAAAACTTTCTTCCCTGGAAAATTCCAAGAATGTATCCATGGGGTAAACATACCTTCTCATAACCTTTTATCTATGTTACAGGGATCAGCATATGCTTTGTGTCTTAGGTTCTTTTACTGGCAAAAACAAGTTAAAGGGTAAATGGCTTACACTAGTTCACAGATCAAGGTACAGTCTATTGTGGGGAAGGCAGCAGGAGCCTAAAGCAGCTGGTCATATCATATCCACAGCCAGAAGACTACACCAATGAATGCTCATTCTCTCCTCTCATATAGCCCAGCATCGCTGCTTAGGGAATGGAGTCACCCACAGTGAGAATTTCTTCCCACACCAATGTAAACAAGATAACCCTCCACTTGCATACCCAGAGGTCCTTCTCCTTTGTGATCCTTGATTTTGTCAGGTTAACAGTTACCATTAATCATTGAGCTCTACCACTGAGATCAGCCCCCAACTAGAAAGTTCTAAGAAATACAAATTAACAAATGGTAAGAGAGAAAGCAGCTGGGGGAGGGTCTGAGTTAGTACAATGTATTCCAAAACATGTGACTTTGTATACTAATTTAAATTAGCTTTAAAGAGAAAAAAAAAGACAGAAAAGAGTAGATGAACTAAATCTTTTTCTGGGTAGTAATTTTGAAACTATCATAAAACCAGTATGTTTTCTAACGTTTTTTTATCTACTCCATGATGAATTATAGGATGGAAATTATTTCTAGTGGAAGCTTAAGGACTCAGGAAAGCGCACCCTCTCCACAAATCCATATTTAACACTGGATGCTCTCCCTCTTAAATACCGATTTTGTTCTTCTGAATCAGACACAAAACAAAAGCAAGCAACATCGCACAGATCTGAGAGTCTTATTTCTGCCTCTGGCACAATAGCTTCCACCAGACAATCTCTGATTCTTTCAGAACACAATTATCATGTATTGAAAATATATATATATCCTTAGAAACTATGGACAAGTGGCCAAGATAGCTAGAACTACTAGTGATGGGTATTGTTAAATATCCATTGGCTGGGTCTTTCTTCTTCCTCTGAGTTCCTATTACATTCTGACCTTTCTGAAGATGCTAGAGGAGCTGCATTTGGTCACTTGTCAATGCTGAAATCATAGGACAGATAGCGCTGGGTCTAGCTATATATGATCCGATTCCTGCTTCTTTTCTCTAGGTTGCTCCTTGGGTTGTATCTCTGTTTCTGGGTTGCAAATACCTTTGATAAAGGACTAGGCCTGGGGGCACCCACAGCCACCACCTGAGAGCAGAGCAGACTGCCTCTTAGTATCTGCATTGCTTGTCTCCTCTCATCTAGAGTCCCTGGGAGCCACCTCAAGCTTAGGCTCAGAACCTTGTAGCTTGGCCATGGCTTCCAGCTCAAGTACTCTCTCCAAACTGAAGCCTATTTGTATAAATCTAATAAAAGATCTGGGGTTCTGATTTCCAGCTGTCCTTACTTTTTTTTTTCTACTTTGAAGTTAATATAGAACTCAGGGGGTGGGAGGATGAGTCCCTAGCTGTTATCTCTCTAATCTCAGTGTACACACCAAATCAACAACAATTGCTGTGGTTCAGCAAGGAGAAACCCCAGCCTAAACGGTCCCTCAGTCTCTTCCTTGCATCCCCTACTTCTGCAACACGCCCTGAAAATCTGGGTTATCCTATAGAGCTCTTTTCAACCGTTTTTTATTGAGTCTTTTCAATTGGCCATGTCCTGCCCTGGGTGATAGTGGGATATAAAAATGTTCAAGTCTGATAAATTAAAGCTGTGTGTGAGGTATAGTCCACACTATCTGCTCTCAGAATCAATCTCTCTCTCTCTCTCTCTCTCTCTCTCTCTCTCTCTCTCTCTCTCTCTCTCTTTTTCTCTCTCTCTCCTATAAATGTCTCAGCTCTGATCCCTCTCCACATCTACATATTTGCTGTCCATCACCTGGTTTATTCTAGTTATTTACTGAAACTAACATGAATTGTTACATCACGTATTTAGCTGTTAGTGATGAGTTGCTGGTCAAAAGTGTAGACCCTGTGAGGTTCATGACACTGCCAGCTGCTGACCCCATTCTATTCTCCTGTGCTCACTTAAAATGAGAAATGTTCCCCATTGGCTCGGATACTTGAACACGTGGTCCCTAGGTGGAGGTTTAGAAGGCTCAGCCTTGTTGGAGGAAATACGTCTGTAGAGGACAGGATTGAGAGATTAGGACCTCACTTCGGCTCCAGTTCTCTTTCAGCTTCATCCCTGACTTTGAAAACAAACGTGAGCTCTCGGCTTGTTGCTTCTGCCAACATGCCTGCTGCTCTCTGCCATACTTTCACTCCATAAAAGATTCTTATGCCTCTGGAATGATAAACCCAAATAAGGTCTTTCTTCTGTAAGTTGCCTTGGTCATGGGGTTCTAGCATCACAAGAGACAGGTAACTAATGTGTTCTAAAACCAGTTTGTTAATTGAACAGCCAATGTGTTGAGATGAGGCAGGCAGTCACAGTGAATTGACAAAGGAAATCCCTTTGGAAGCAAGTCAGCGATGTTTTTGCTTTTCCTTTTGAAAGCTAGGAGTGGCTTCAAAGAAAAAAGTACCCCTGCCCTGATAGCCGTAAGTAGATATGGGATTGGAAAATACATTCGTGTTGTGAACATAGCTGTGTATAAATACAGCCTAGATGCCACAAGACCCATTTTGACTCCAGGAGCAATAGACTACATTTTTCCCTTTAGTCTTGCTGACTCGTTTATATGCTCAATGGCCTGCATCCTACTGGCTCTTCTTTGGCATAAAGAGACATTTCCAAATGTGGGCAAATTCTCTCTGTATTCATGTGGAGAAAGGATACTATGCCAAAGGTTTAATTCGTCCTCCTTTTGTCTAAGGAAGTTTCTGTCTGACATTGAAGCCAGCCAGAGCTTACCCCAGCTGTGAGATTGTGGGTCAAGTTTTAGCAACAGTTCACGGAACAATGATTTTCTTCAGTTGAATCTCATTGTTGCTGGGGCTGCTCCCTCTATGCTGTCCCGGGAGCTTCCGAGGAAGGTTTATCTATCTTGTGTTTCCCAAATGGACTCTGCTGTCACTAGCAAAAGTCATTCATTAAATACTTAATCATCTCTATCTGGCCCTAGCTTTGTCTCTGCACAGAACAAAATAAATGGTCACCCTCTTCTTTATCCTACTCATGAACACATTTGATCATGTTGTTCCTAACACTTAATCATCTAAAATTCTTTTTTATGTTCTGACTTCCCCTTGTGAGAATTTTCTCCTGGGTGTGGGCTCGTCCTTCTCCTGCTTGATTCCCACCGTGCACGGCACGCAGAATAGCCACAAATATTTGCTGAACAAATGAGCTTTGTAAATAGTAACTTGCATAAACATGAGACTATGTAAATCGCCATAAATATTGAGCACACAAAGTATATTGTGTACATATTTGTATGGTTTCTCAAGATTAAATAAAAAGTGCTTAATGCCCATCATAAAGATACCTATTAAAACTCTTGGTTTGATTGGCTTTGTAAAAACAAACCATATAGTGGAATTACCATATACTGTAACAGCTGGAGAACTTGGCATAGGGTAGACATGTGATCACAAATATAGACATTACATGATATTGCCTTTAGGGTGTGTGTGTGTGTGTGTGTGTGTGTGTCTGTGTGTGTGTGTGTGTGTGTGTGTGTGTGTGTGTCTGTGTGTGCATTAATAACCATTTGATGCTGAGACATTTTTGTTTCAATGCTACTAAGTATTTACTGCTTTGTGGCTGCTATTCTGATAGTTGGTGGGATAAGCTGGAGAAGTGTGTTTCTCATGACAGCTCAGTCAAGTCTGATGATGTTTATTAAGCATCCTCTTGCTGCCCGAATAAGTAATGCTGTGACTAGACCCAATGTGTTGGCCTTGAATTTTTCTTTTGCATCGTGTTACTAGACGTACAAATTTTACCGATGACCCTCAAGATGTGTATGGAACATACAGAATTATTATTCAATTAACCTAGTCAATTATTAGGGGATGTCCTTGTCAGGAGGCCTTTGTTGGTGGGACCTGTCTCAGAGGCATGGATATTTCTCAAGGGGTGTAGACCAGAGCTTTTCCAAGAGGCTGCTCAAAGTACTGAGAGGTTGCCCACACCCGAAGCCTTCCTCTTCTCACTTGACTGAGCAGAGCTATGCTGTGCTAAGGTCAGCAGCAGCAGCAGCAGCAGCAGCAGCAGCAGCAGCAGCAGCAGCAGCAGCAGCGTTTTCTTTAGTGCTAGATCAATGGGTGTCACTGAGATTATAAAGGAAGTGTGGCTAAGGCACACACACAAAAAAAATAGCATCTGAGATAGATAAAACTTCAAGTGAGTTACGGCTGTGAATCGTGTGACCCTCTCAAGGAACCCAGGGCAGGAAGACAGCAGGGAATCATGGAGGTGATAAAGCCAAGATGGGGTCACCAAGGAAAGCTGCCCTTTCTGAGTCACTCCCCGACGCTGTTTCCATGCCTGCGGTGCCACAGGCAGGTTGAAAGCCTGATCTACAGACTTTTCTCGGCATCCCTCTCCCTCTCCGAGAGGGGCACCTCAGAGCCCATCTCTCCTTCCCCCATCCCTACAATTTCCTCAGAGCACGTGGCTGGCTGAAGTGTTTACTTAAACCATCTCAGCTGCAGCCGCGGGCATCCTGACAAATGCAGCTGAGGTAGAGACAAGGGTCATTTATACAACACTTCCTATTTAAAAAAAAAAAAAAAATCACACCGTGAGAACTTCGCTATTTCTCGCCCATTCTCCTGCAGGCTTGATAGCTAGAAGCTGAGACCAGCAGACCACAGGTGAGGCTTGTCAGAGGTGAGAAAGGAAGTCTGGGTCATAAACAAGACAAACCTTGGAACTTGATGATTCTCAGGCCAGTACCAGTGACTTGGTGTAGGAGTTCAGGTCAGTATTTTAAAAATGATTTTTCCTGTAGGAAGTGCTCAACCTAGAGGGTGTAAGTACCTGTCTTTTCCTCCCTCCCTGTAATTCTCTCTAATACCATTCCCCACCCTTCACTGTATTCAAATGTCTGGAGAAAGACTCTTGTCACTGTTCCCACTAGCTGTTCGCAAAGCTTCTTCAGGTTAGAGTCGAATGCCTGTCCCTTACGCCCTATTTATTGAGAGAATCGATTAAGGATTTCCGTGAAGTGGGTCTCCAAAGAGCTCGGGAGAAGGCAGGCAGGGAGGCGGAGCATTCAGAGAGAGACTTAGCATGTGTTGCCTGGCACGGAGAATCCTGCGGCCCGAAAGGATGTTCTGTAAGACTGAGCACGTCCTTTGCTCCATCCACAAGGGCATTAAGCTCAGAGAACCCATCTCCCGGTGAAGTCAGATAAGGTCAGAAAATGTTTAGGGAGCATCCAAGTGCTTGCTCGGTAAGTCGTGTTTAAGGGCTTTCGGGAGGTCAGCTCTAATGGCGGTCTGGAGGCCAAGGAGTAGTCATAAAGTCCCCCTGCTTCGTCTTTCACTTTTGCCTGGTATCCAAAGGCCAGGGAGTTAGCTGACATAGATGTCTACATTCTTGTCACTGGTTCTAAGGACGAAGAAAACCCGGGAAATGCTTATCTCATTGTGGTTATCTTCAGATATTCAAAATTGAAGTTCTGTAAGCGAAGCGTTCCATGACAACCGATGGATGGGTTAGCAGAAAGCTGAGATGAATGGTAGAGAAATCTGCTGTAGCCCTTCCGTAGCTAATACGGCCAGCAGGGGGCGCAATCACGCGTGCTTCCATTGAGTTATTCCATCGGTCTCCACTCTCTCCCTCCATCAGACAACTTTCCCTATATCTTCTTTATTGAAGATGGTTTCTTTGGTTCGCTGATAATTGGATTTCTAGCCTTCTTTGCTGGTCTATAAACTTGGCAGTTACTGCATTTATGGCCATGTCAGTCTAACACAATATTTCAGCCCTGAGAACCGCAGGAGGGAAGTTTGGGGAAGGCAGACTGCCCGGAATACCTGCACACATGATCTGAGAGTGGAACATATCTCTGCCTTAGCATTTCTCCAACACATCCATTAGAGGCACAGGATGATGTGTATGGAAAACATATTTCTTATCGGAGGGACGTTCTTTTATGAATCTCTGGAAATATATAGACTGCTAAAGATTGAATTCAGGTTAAATTCTGTAACTGAATGTGAAAACGTCCTACTTAATAAGTTACAGAATATGTAAAACTTATTGCCTGTTATCTATGTGCCTGGCAAATTTAAACCTTTTCTCTTTCTTTCCTCCTTTGGAAGTGCTAATATATTGGCCAATACTCAGAGAGGCAAGTAAGGTCAATGAGCTTTGAGAATCAAAACAGTTTAATGTCCCATTCCAGTTCTCATAGATGAGTATCATGGGCAAGAGGTATCAGCAGCAGGACCAACCTCAGAGGTCTGCCAGGGACATTAACTAAGATCAGCACCTTTGTGTCAGGATTAGAACAACTTGAATCACTACTACAGTAACTGCAGTGTGGGTGACCAATCTGTGGAGCGTGGTAGCCTCCCAGGAAGGTGATCGCTGATAGCTGCATCAGAACCAGCTCACAGATACGGGGGAACACGGATCCCTCAATGGCTTGCCACAGTCAACCAGCATGACTTAGAAACAGCTGGCTGGCATGATTTTGAAATTGTAGTGGACACATCACATTCACACTCAGGACTTTATCCCCTAGGACAGCCCCATGTTTCAACAGGGCATTGGGAATTGCTAATGGAGCTGATGAAGGTTCAAAATAGATAGATATAAATGTGGGATATAAATAGACTGTTATCTTTAGTTGGCATAGCCATGTGTCTTCCTACATATTTTAATCTCTATTGAATTCCTGGCCTCCTCATAAGACAAAAAGAATGTCATTTCTGTGGAAATCCAAATTATTCACCTGTAATACTGGGCTTCTTGTTTCCTTCATCCAAATTGAATTAAATGTGTGTTAAATGCACATTTATCAGCCTCCTGTGTACCAGACACTGTGACAGGAGTGGGAAAGTAAAAGTTAAACATCCTTACAAGACTATTAGCATACATTAATAGCACACAGTCACTATGATAAATGTAATACGAATGTTTCCAGGCAGAGCCCATGGTCATGGTGACGATTATGGAGGAGGGTGAGGGTGAACAGGGATGCCGAGGATGCTAAACAGGGGCAGAGTGATGGAGAAAGGGGTGAGGACTGGGAGAAGCGCATCCATGCACCACAGTCGCACGGCATCAGACCGGCATCAGACCGGCATCAGACCGGCATCAGACCTTCTGTAGCTCGTACTGATGATGCAGAGTGCTGAACTCCATAGGCAATCAGGCCATGGATTCAAAGTTGGCAGTGTCTTGCCAATCCCTTATACATGTGTAAGCAAGTGGGACAGTGTGCTCAGCGAGGAAAACAGCCCAGCGAAAGCTCGGAAAACGTGGAAACAGGCTTCTGAGGGACAAAACCCTGCAGAGCGCATCGGAGCAGGAGCATGCTCAAAAGACCGCGAACCCTCAATATGAGCATGAATTTGTGTCATCTGACTTTAGCATAGTGATTCTCTCTTCCCACTCTTTGCGCCTCCCCCCCCCCCCAATCTATAGCTTCTGCAGTTTCCTTGTGAAAGTGGGTATATGCCAGGGTTATAACAGACAATGAGAAGAGACTGGAGTTTATGTGAATGGGGGAGGGGGGAGGGGGAGGGAATTTCAAAACCAGCCCGGACAGTTCAGGGAGACTCTGCTCAAAATAAATTCTAAAGAGAGGGCTGAAGAGGTGGCTCTGTGGTAGAATACTTGGTATGGATGAGTCTTTAAGCTCAGTCCTTAAGCAATAAACCTGGTGATGTTGATGATGGTGGTGATGTTGATGGTGGTGGTGGTGGTGGTGGGGAGGAGGAGGAAGAGAAGGAGGAGAAGTTTAGAGAAATTGCTCCCTGGTTTGAAGTTCTACTTATTTTCCAAATTGGCAGCTTATAAATACTTTACCAGTACTAGGAAATACTTATCAAAGGGGCCAAACCTGCATAAAACAATTTCCCCAATTTGAAATCGTAAATGGAATGAAGCTAGATATTATCTAGACTATATACATATATGTATATATATAGAGAGAAAATTTTGTATAGAGACATATTATAAGCTATCAGGACACACACACACACACGTGTGTGTGTGTGTGTGTGTGTGTGTGTGTGTGTGTCTGTCTGTCTGTGTCTGTCTGTGTCTGTCTGTGTATGTATTAGAAGAATCTTCCTGCTAAAAACCCATGGAGAAATCAATTGACAAGTGACATAGCTATAAAAGGAGATATATATGTGTGTGTGTGTGTGTGTGTGTGTGTGTGTGTAGAGAAAGAATGTGGCAATGAATTCTACACACAGTTTGTCAACTCAGATGAAAAGAATCAATTCCTCAAAAACCACAAAGTAAAATCCAATCCACACTGTAAAACGGACCAGCTGAATGACACAGAACTACTAAAGAATTGACTCTTTTAAAGATATATTTCTGTGTTCCTACATGCATGTATGTGTACCACACAAGTGCAGCTGAGTGTATGTATGTGGACTACATGAGTGCCACACCTGTAAATACCAGAGGTGGGCGCTAGATCCTTGGGAACTGTACAGGTGGCTATGCGCTGCAGTGTGTGCAGGGATCTGAGCCTGGGTGTCCTTACCTGCTGAACCACCTGTCCAGTCCCCTAAATTAACTGTTTAAAGACATTGAGACCCAGCTAGCTTTACTCTACCAAACATTTACAGATGAATTAACAGCATTTCCCCATAATCGCTTCCAAAATACAGAAGAAACAGACTTACCCCCAACACATTTGCTGAAGCTTCAGTTAACTAATAATAAAACCAGTCAGGGTGGGAACAAGAATGGGAACTGCGAATGCATATCCTTCATAAGCAGAAATGCAGAATTCCCTAAAAATATTTACAGGTCGAATTTGTCAATATATAAACATAATTACATGCCATGACCAGGTAAGTCTTATTTCAAGGCTGGGAAGCTATCTCAGTGTACAGACATCAATCAATGTAATCCACTCTATTGGCAAACGCAAGAGGACAAACACAGTGATCAAACTAATTGATGTGAAAATTGCTGTTGGCAAAAATTTAAGAACTGTTCATAATTTTTTAAACAGCCCACAAGATAGAGATAACAGATATTTCCTCCACTAGATAAAAATAATCTTCTCAAAACTTTTAGGTAACTTAATACTAGCAGTGAAGGAATGTGTGCTTCGTCCTCCAAGACTGAAAACAAGACGATGGTGTCTGGTGGAGCTGCCATAATCATCTCAAGAGAGATGGGAAGAGGCAATGGAAGGGTGTGTGTGTGTGTGTGTGTGTGTGTGTGTGTGTGTTAGAGTAGTGCATGTGTGAGAGTGAGTGTGTGTATGTGTGAGGGGGTGTGTGAGAGAGAGAGTGTGTGTGTGTGAGAGAGAGAGACAGAGATAGGGAGAAAAAGAGAGTATGTGTGTTTAAGTGTGTGTGTGTATATATAAGTGAGTGATGTGTGAGTGTGTGTGATAGAGTAGTGTGGGGGAGTGAGTGTGTGTATGTATGTGTGAGAGAGTGTGTGTATGAGTGAGAGAGAGGGAGAGAGTGTGTGAGAGAGAGAGAGGCAGAGAGAGGGAGAGGAAGAGAGACAATATGTGTGTCTGAGTGTGTGTGTGTTTGTGTGTGTATGTGTGTACAAGTGAGTGAGTGAGAGTGTGTGTGAGAGAGAGGAAGAGAGATTGGGTGTGTGAGAGAGAATGAGTGTATATGTGTAGGAGAGAGTATATGAGGGAGAGACAGAGGGAGAGAGAATATGTATGTGTGTGCAAGAGTGTGTATCTGAGAGTGTGTGTGAAATAAAGACTGTGTGTGAATGAGTATGTGAGAGTGTGTACGTGAGTGAAAGTATGTGTGTGTGAGAGAGAGACAGAAAGAGATTATAAATAGGTAAAATTTCAACAGATTAGCAAGGAAGAGAAGAGAGGGAGCAGAGAAGAGAGGGAAAGAGAAATGGGAGAAAAGGAAGAAAGAAAACAAGAGAATGAGGAAGAAGGAGTGAGAAAAGAGGGAAGGAGAAAGTGTCCTAGAACACTCACGTTCAGTGAAGCCATGGGACCTGAGATCAATAGAGCTGGGCTGTTGCTTTCCGCTAGTTACCATCACTCTATGTGGACAGTGGATGTCCGATGTCATCTAAAAACTGAGATGTGTAAGTGTGAATATAACAAAGCATGAGCAGCTCAATGCGGAATATGCAGAGATCGGGAAGAAGAGACGCTGCGTACATGTGTTAGAAGAATCGACACAGAAACGACCTTGTTGCTCTGCAGTGTGACCCACTGGTTCTGTGCCTTTCCTACTTAAAGAAGATATGTTGTGGAGAAAGAAACAATGTTATTCTGAATTTTATGTGAGAAACCAAGGAAATTGAAATGCTAAAAGAATCCTAAAGGCAGAGTAAGTCTCAATGAGGGACATAGCTAGAGAAGTTGGCTATATGGATTAGAAGAGAGTCAGACACGTAGATTCGTGGAACCAGAGTCCAGACATAGAGTCGTGCCCATGTGATTTGGGGAGAGGGGAGTTTGAAATCAACTAAATGGAAGAAAGAGAGTAGGGTTGTCAATAAAGAGCCCACCAGTAGCTGAGTGTCAAGAGGTAATAAATGAGTAAAAGAATAATGAAATAAATTTTTAAGTGAACTTAAGTCAATATTAAATACCGTAAATGAATTATTCTTAATGTAGATGTAAGCTGAATTAATCCCATGTCTGTATTTATTTACCTTATGCTAATCCCCAATAACTTTACAGAGAACCTAAGATATATTTAAAAGTGCAGTTCAATAGCTGAGCAGTTAAACGATGTGCCTTAAACTTCTATGCTAATCTGGCTTTCTCCCAGCCCCATCCCATGACATGTCCATATTATTATTATTCTGGATCTTTGGACCCTTCTTCCTGGCTCCAATTCCACCATCTTTGGGGGCCCCCTCTGCATCTCCCTCTCTCCTCCTCTCCTTCTTTTGGCTAGCCACATTGTCTGATTCTGCCCAGCCACTGCGTGATCAGCATTTTTGATAAGGCAGGGAATAAATGGTAAGAAATGTTGAAAGAAATGTGCA